>NW_016816210.1:328345-396902 GCF_001698545.2 Rhinopithecus bieti
TTTTTTTTTTTTTTTTTTTGAGACAGGACCTCACTCTATCACCCAGGCTGGAGTGCAGTGGCATAATCTCAGCTCACTGCAATCTCTGCCTCCCCATACTGGGCTCAAGTGATCTTCCCACCTCAGCCTCCCAAGTAGCTGGGACTATATGCCTGTGTCATGATGTCTGGATAATTTTTGGATTTTTTGTAGAGATGGGGTTTCATCACATCACCAAGGCTGGTCTCATACTCCTGGACTCAAGTGATCCACCCACCTTGGCCTCCCATAGTGCTGGGATTACAGACATGAGTCACCGTGCCCAGCCCAGCTTATTCTCTGTTCTGCTCCTGTGCTAGCCAAACTCTAATCTTAATTGCTATAGCTTTATAAAAGGTCTTGATATCTTACAATGTTAAGTCTTCCAGATTTGTTTTTTTCTTCATGATTGCCTTGACTATTCCTGGCTCTGCATTTCCATATAAAGTTTAGAATCGGTGTGTCAATTTCCACAAACATATCTCTTGGGATTTGAGTGAAGGACTGCATTGAATCTGACAATGTTAACTTTACCTAAGCCCTATGCTCCTAGAAAACAGCAAAGGTCAAGAAATCTCTTCCATCCCTTGAGTTCCAGGAAATTGCTTAGTGCAAAGAACAACCCTCTCGCATATGACTTAGATAAGACTCCCAGATGCCTTCCTTGTTTACATATGACATACTCTGTCACAGATCCTCCAAATTCCCATTCTTTGCCTCATAAATGATTAGATAAACTCTTAGTACTTAGTGATTGATCTGGATGAAATATCTGCTAACTGGATTTAACTAAACTTGAGTCTGGCTTCTCTCCTTCCTCCAGCCCCTTAATCGCTGACTTGCTCTAATGGTTAAACAAGCATTGCATGCCAAATGAAGGGCCCCTCCAAGAATTATCTGACTTATAAAAGGAAAAAAATCCCTGAACAATTATCTAATCACATTACCTTGCTCACCTTAACTGCCAGCCCTACTGCCCCAAACCTGGTCCTTTCTAGTCTTGTTTACTGTACATCCCTATAAAAAGAAAAGTCTTACCTTTAAGATGGTTGCAAATGTTAGGAATGGGGAGTTCCCCCTGTTGTAATAGTATCCCTCATTCTATTGTAATTGTCCTCTTCTCCTTAGTTTAACAATCCCTTTGAATAAAGTCTCTCTTTACATAAATTCAGATTTGTTTTTATTTGAAAAATCTATGGGTCAATTTGAAAATTATTATGTTAATGATAGCAAGTTTTTTAGACCATGAACATGGTATAGCCTTCCATTTATTTAGGTCTTCCTTAATCTCTCAGTAATATTTTGCATTTTTCAGCACTGAGATTATATATCTCGTTCCTTAGTTGTATTGCTAATTATTAGATGTTTTCTGATGCTATTTTTGGGGTGCAGAAAACAATTCTCCAAAATATGGTGCTTTGGCATGCTGAGCGCTTTTAAAATGAAAGGCCTCAGAAATAAGCTTCAGAATCAAGGTTTCTCTCTGTCCTTTTCCTACCTCCCTAGCTCTCTGATCCTCTTTCCCAAAGCACTGAGAGAAACTCTGGAATTTCTTTATCTAAGAAAGCTTCTTTTCAAAAGAAATGCATTTGTCTTAAGACCCTCTCCCTAGGAATCTCATCAATTAACCTGGAAAGAACAAACAGCAGAGAAGAGACAGAGTCATCACCATATCCAGACAAATTTTTAATTTATTCTGAGAGCAGCTCTAAGAGATTACCTTTGCTCTTGTGTAGTTCTACCCCTTGCCTTCCCCTTAACTTGTCCCACCCAGCTTCCAAAGAGAACCATTCAAAAATGTGTGCCTCCCAAATCCATACATCTCTTCCTTATGAAGAGAGTATTTAAGTCTCAATCATCTAGCCCCTCTTCAAGTCTCATAATTTGTGTATGGTCCCCACGTGCACAAACATGTTAACATAAATTTTGTATGCCTTTTCCTCCTATTAATCTCACTTTTGACAGTTCATTTTCAGTGAATCTTTGGAGGGTAGAGGGTAAGCTTTCCCCTGGCCCCTCCATTATTATAAATGATATTTTAAATTTTGGTTTTCTAAATATTTGTAGCTGGAGCATATATTGATTTTTTACTAAAATTACTTATTATAGGAATTTGTCTACAGAGTTTTAATTTTTTAATCTACACAATCATGCGGTGAATACCGATAAATTTGTTTATTTTATTGAGTTCTTATGTTTTTTATTTTAATTTATTGCTTTATTATACTGACTATGATCAACAGCACAATGTTTGAATGAGATAGGTGGCATCCTTATTTTATTCCCTATCTTAGAGTAAAAGTTTCAGTAGTTCACCATTAAGTATTATGGTTTGCTGTAATTTCTTAGCAATTGTTGTATATATTTGTGATCAGACTAAGGAAATGCTATTGCAGCTTAACAGTTTTTTTTATTTTTTTTAATTTTTATTTATTTATTTATTTTTTTAAGACAGAGTCTGGCTGTGTTGCCCAGGCTGGAGTGCAGTGGCGCGATCTCGGCTCACTGCAAGCTCCGCCTCCCGGGTTCATGCCATTCTCCCGCCTCAGCCTCCAAGTAGCTGGGACTACAGGCGCCCGCCACCACGCCTGGCTAATTTTTTGTATTTTAGTAGAGACGGGGTTTCACCGTGTTAGCCAAGATGGTCTCAATCTCCTGACCTCGTGATCCACCCGCCTCGGCCTCCCAAAGTGCCGGGATTACAGGCTTGAGCCACCGCGCCCGGCCTGTTAAGAGTTTTAACAATTAATAGAAAATACTTTTTGTGCCCACAATATATTCATAGAGGTGAAAACTGAGGCACATTATCTTTAAGTTTCCCTTTAAAGATCATGTGGCAAGGAGGTTGCCTCAGAAACTACAACTTTTAACTTCAATTCCAAGTAAAATACTATAAATAATTCCTTCACCACATCTCTGAAGAATATATCCTCTTGTATTTTTTTTATAGGTTTGCACGTTTCACCAACTGCAGTATCATAAATAAAAGCTGGGACCAGGTGCAGTGGCTCACGCCTGTAATCCCAACACTTTGGGAGGCCCAGGTGGGTGGATCACTTGAGGTGAGGAGTTCGAGACCAACTTGGCCAACATGGTGAAACCCCATCTTTACTAAAAATACAAAAATTAGCTGGACATGGTGGCAGGTACTTGCAATTCCAACTACTGGGGAGGCTGAGGCAGAAGAATCGCTTGAAACCCACAGACGGAGTTTCCAGTGAGCCGAGATCACGCCACTGCACTCCAGCCTGGGCAATAGAGTAAGAATCAGTCTCAAACGAAAAAAAAAAGTTGGAAAATCATAACTTATTCATTGGGGTGAGGAGAAGGGAATATATTACACAATCTAGATGGAGGGTGATTTGTGAATATGCATTGAAAGCGTTATCATACACACATCGTTTGACCTTAAGATTTTCTTAAAATGATATTTTAAAATATCAAACTCAGTACATATACAACTATGTATATACAGTAAGAATTATTGAAACTTTTTTAATAGCAAAAAGGAAACAATCAAAATATCTTGCAATACATAAATGAATAAACATTTGTGTTACAACCATATAATGGGATTTTATATAGCCATGAAAAACTGGATGTAGCTGTACTCATTGTTTTTAAATATGATATCAGAATGTAAGATTTTTTAAAAACCAAACAGCACAGATAGAAAATCATTTTTGTTAATAAAAAACTATATGTATATAGTGCAAAAGTACATACAAAATGTTAATAGTAAATATTTACTTACTTCCCCAAATGTCTATAAAACACATGCTTAGATGTGTATGCTAAAAACAGCACCAAAAGGAAGCAATGATGAAAGCAGAAAACAATATTGTCAGTCACATGTCAATAGTCATTTTTCCTATTTTGATTCTGAGATGGTCATTTATTAGCCTAAGACCGACCTTCAATCATGATTACGGTATTTATTTCTGAAAACAGTGACTATGCATTGGACCTATTAGGAAACTATTAGCATAAAATTGTAGGCACTGCTAAAATCTCAAACAACATATATTGACAATCATTAATAAATTCAGGCTGGGCGTGGTGGCTCACACCTGTAATCCCAGCACTTTCTGAGGCTGAGGCGGGTGGATCACCTGAGATCAAGAGTTTCAGACCAGCCTGGCCAACCCTGTCTCTACTAAAAATACAAAAATTAGCCAGGCATGGTGGCCCATGCCTGTAATCCCAGCTAGTTGGGAGGCTGAGGCAGGAGAATCACTTGAACCCAGGAGGCGGAGGTCGCTCACTGCAACCTCTGCCTCCATCAGAATGCCATCATTCTGTAGAAGGGGAAAACTAAGACACAATGGGTAAGATTTATCATTTATCCATAACATAAAATTACATTGAAAGCATGTGTAATATGTAGAACAAATAAAAGAAAATTAACCTGAGATGCATATGTATAAAGACCCATAACTCTAATTTGTAAAAGGGATTTGTTGTGAGCATTCTTATACTCATATAGTCCTGTTCTGAAAGCACAAAGAATTTTAAGCATTTGGCATGCATGATTAACTGACATTATAACAGAACAGATCAGGCTGTTTTCTTAGAAATCTCTCTCCATGTTGATGCACTTGAAGCATTATCAAAACAGCATTCTCTTTCATTACGATTTAGTTAGACAAAAGGTAGACAGACAGTCCCCGACTTAAAATGATTTAACTTATGATTTTTTTTTTTTCACTTTAGGGTGGTGTGAAAGCCACATGCATTCAGTAGAAACAGTACTTCGAATACCCACACAATCACAGTTTTTCACAGTATGTTGTTCAATAAATTACATGAGATACTCCACATTTTATTATAAAATTGGCTTTCTGTTAGATCATTCCACCAAACTGTAGGCTAACATCAGTGCTCTGAACACACTTAAGATATAGGTTAGGCTAAACTATTATGTTCAGTAGGTGAACTGTATTAAATGCATCTTGACTTCTTATATTTTAAACGTACATTGGATGAAATCCCATGGATTAAGTCCTTATCCTTAATGCCTCCAAGTGATTAAAAAAATTCATTTTCTCTGTATCTTGTCAAACTGGTCAATGCCCTCCATTAAACAAATATTGGATATTTATAAGACTACCCTGCCTAACAAGTCTACAGCAACAAAAATTAGATCACTGGTTTTTTGGACTCAGAAACTGTTTAGAAAGGAGGGAATGGACTGCAAAAAAGACTTAAGGACTCTTTTGGGGGTGACGAAATTTTCTATATCTCAAAGGTAATGGTAGTTTCATGTGGGTATACGTTTGTCAAAACTAATAGAATTGTAAACTTTAAATAGATGCAATACATTGCATATAAATTATCTCTTAATATAGCTCATTAAACAAACAAACAAATAGCTCCCTAGTTGCACAGTACCCTCAGGAGAACTGTATAATCAAGTAACAACTTGAGTTGCTGTGCCCATGTTTTCTGAGGCTTACATTTGCAATTTCTCTAGCTCAGTAAGATAAACCCAAAAGCCACTTTTCAGACCATCAAGGTATATTCCATTTTAAATATTAATATCTCTGCCATTTAGAAAAGATTTACCTTGATCCCAGCAGACAAGACTCACCAGAAAAATTTTTTTTAAATAAAAAATTGGGCTGGGCACAGTGGCTCATGCCTGTAATCCCAGCACTTTGGGAGGCCTAGGTGGGTAGAACACGAGATCAAGAGATCGAGATCATCTTGGCCAACATGGTGAAACCCTGTCTCTACTAAAAATACAAAAATTAGCTGGGCATGGTGGCATGTACCTGTAGTCCCAGCTACTCCGGACGCTGAGTCAGGAGAATCGCTTGAACCTGGGAGGCGGAGGTTGCAGTGAGTCAAGATCACGCCACCGCACTCCAGCCTGGGCGACAGAGCAAGACTCCATCTCAAAAAATAAAAGTAAAAATAAAAAATAAAATAAAATAAAAAATTATCTTAATTTGCTTTTGTTTGTTTTAGAGCTGGCATTCAAATATCTCCTTGAAGTATGTATTCTTGTTTAGAGAAAATGTAGCGGTCCCTATGTCTTTTAAAAATCTTCATCCCTGACAATTTGTCACCTTGTAATTTTCTAAAACTGAAGGCAGATAAAAAAAAAATGGAATAGACATTGAAAGAGAAAGAATATTTTCAAGAGATATTTAAACTACAAAAAAATTCACAATTTACCAATAATTTTTCAGCTGTAATTATAAAAAACCCCTATTTGTTAGTGCTTTTAAGCCTGCAACAGAGTATTTTAAAAATCCAACTCAGACCTTCTAAAGTGCTGAGAAGGTCAGTCCAAGAATAATTACTTATTTATATTGAATGATAAACTATGAGCTCGTTACCCTCCTTCTGAAAGAAACAAAGCAGCACACACCATTTTCTTTAAAAAAAAAAAAAATCACAAATACTAAGCACTGAAACTAGATAGAAATTAAGGGATTTCCCAAAATGGAAACCAGAGTTTCCTATGGGATAGAAAAGAAATGCTCTTTTTTTGTCTTTTCAAACATTCTTTAATCTCCAGCAATATCAGAAAAATGGTGCTACGGTTCCCTTAGATATTCCTAACCTATTTTTTCCCATTCTTCATATCTATATTATATTGCTATTTGAACAAAGCCTGTAAGCCAATAACTTGAGGCACCTTGTCCTTAGAATTGACTCTGTCATATTAAAATATAAAAACTAGACATTTTTGTCTGACTGGGGTTGATAAAATAGGAGAATAAACTATTTGGTAGATTTAGTCACGCTCCTACCCAGTACGGAGGCCATGATCACCACACACACACACACACATACACACACACACACACACACACACACACACACACACACACACAGAGTATATTAGCTGAGTTCCATACTCCACTATACTAACTTAAAACCAAGAGAAACTTAAAAAATCACCAGCAACTTTCTGAATGCCATTAATCTGGCATGGGGCAATAATTCTACTTATTCTATAGCAACCAAGTAACTTCTTTCGCTTACTCCAAAAATAAAAAACAATCCACAGAAAAATAGCCACATGTGTGCTTATTTAGGTAAGAATGTGTCCACCTGAGGTGAGCATAAATCTTTACTCCTTAAAATAATTTAGGGCACAGTAATTTTGTATTCTTAAAATATAATCGCATTTTCTTTTGTTATTATTGATTAGGACCATCAAAATTATATTAATTGACCTTCATCAGAAGTCAAAATAACAGCATGTCTTTCTAAAAGCCCATGACTTCCAAGTGAATTTATTTGGAGTATATTTCCATTTTTCTTTTATGCACAAGTAGTTACTAACTCCCTATTTCTCAAAATACAAATTAAAACTCGAAACTCCTGATTGTATTTTATTTTCCACTGAGTCACAATATCTTAGAAAACATTTTCCTAGGTTAATTATTATACTTTGCATAATATTCTCTGCAGGAGGCTAAGTAAAGAATGGGATTGATGAAAATTGGCTCTGTGTGTAGAACAGAGATGAGACTAAGAGGTAAAACGTGGTGGAGTTGGTGATTTGGTAAACATTAAGGTACACACTTTTTTTTTTTTTTTTTTCTGAGTGCCCTCACAAAATGAGCCAGGCAAATTTGCAATTTTTTTTTTCTACTACTTCATTAACTCATATTTTACTACTATTTTTTCTATATTCAAAAGTAACTGGCAGGCATAGTTAACCCTTGAAGGAGTACCTATGTATTAGGAAAATTCAAAATTATATGACTAATTCATACTTAGCAATTCAACCTAAATACCATAAATATTTTGGTTATTTTTACAGTCTCTTTTCCCTATTCACCTATTAAATCAATTCCATGTTACCAATTAAGTTGGTGTTACTGGAATTTAAGAATCTCTCTTCAGTTGACTTTACACTATTGCTTCATGTAATATATCTCCTCATAACTAAATCTTACCCTTTCCCTAGACTCACTTAACTCTCCTCGTAAGTTTACTGTTCTTGCTCACATTTTGATCTTTTCTTAAAAATCCTATTCCCAAACCACTCACAGTGAGCATTATCTAAGGTTCCATTTTCAGTTATAACTTATCATCTCTGTAAGAATGTATAACTTATGTTCTTTCCCTCTTAGAGCTATTCTGTTCTTATAGCCTCAACCATTATCAATGTTTTTCTGGAACTTCAGATAAGAAACCATGAAGTCTTATTTGACATCTTTTTCCTATCAGTCACATAGACAACTATGACGTTCCCTTGGTGGGTCCTTCAAAACACTGTTGAGATCTTGCCCCTCCCATTCTCATTGCCCTCACTTTATGAACCATAACCCTATATTGTGGCTATTGTGAAAGAAAGCGTTAATAGAAAATAATCCTTGAACAAACCAGGAGCACCAACTGTCTCATCTCTGTACTTTGCTCTTGGGAACCTGGATGAAATAACTGCAATCCTTAACACAGATCAACACAAAGCTCATCTAGGACTCGGAAACAGCGCAGCACAGGCGGCCCTGCCTGATCTGGCCCCTACCCATCTCTCTTACTCCGTCTCATAGCCCTGTTCCCCATAGTTCACCATGCTCCAGCCACATGACCTACTGTTTGTTTGTTTGTTTATTTATTTATTTATTTATTTATTTTTGAGATGGAGTCTCACTCTGTCGCTGGAGTGCAGTGGCGTGATCTCGGCTCACTACAAGCTCCGCCTCCCGGGTTCCCGCCATTCTCCTGCCTCAGCCTCCCAGTAGCTGGGACCACAGGCGCCCGCCACCACGCCCGGCTAATTTTTTGTATTTTTAGTAGAGATGGATTTTCACCGTGTTAGCCAGGATGGTCTCGATCTGACCTCGTGATCCGCCCGCCTTGGCCTCCCAAAGTGCTGAGATTACAGGCGTGAGCCACCACGCCTGGCCTGACCTACTGTTTGTTTCTTATATATACTTGGCTGGTTCCCCCACTGGAAAGTCATTTCCTTAGATTCCCTTACCACTAGCTCTTAATGGGTACATTCTCAGGGAGGCTTCCTGCAACTGTTATCTAAAGTAGGCCTCTCCTCTCTACCAATTTCAATTTATTTTATAGTTCTTTATCTGCATCTGAAAGTACCTTATTTTATTTTTCTTTGGTTGTCTTTCATAAGTAGAGTTTCACCCCTCAGATAACATTTTCTGCCTGTTCACTGCTATTCCGTGAATGCGGCAGCGAGCACATGGTAAACAATAAATAGCAAAAGACTGAACTCTTTAACTGCCCAGAATATAGATCTGTATACATTACAATGAGTTGTAAATTGTAAATTCAACAAGAATAATTATGCTCATTATATGTATGAGTCCCAGTATGAAAACTGGGACTCACACAGGTTTCCTGACTTTGTAAGTCACATAATTAGTAATTGCAGGTGCAATTAAAAAACTTAATTTTCCATATGATTGAACATCATCAAAAAAACTACAGACACTGGCTAACACGGTGAAACTCCGTCTCTACTAAAAAATACAAAAAACTAGCCAGGCTAGCCAGGCAACATGGCGGGCTCCTGTAGTCCCAGCTACTCGGGAGGCTGAGGCAGGAGAATGGCGTAAACCCGGGAGGCGGAGCTTGCAGTAAGCTGAGATCTGGCCACTGTACTCCAGCCTGGGCAGCAGAGCGAGACTCCGTCTCAAAAAAAAAAAAACTACAGACAGTGTTTTCTTTTTTTAATTTACTATCAAAAGGTTAAGAATTAAAGGTCAAGTTAAATATAAAAAGAAGTTATTACTTCATTATTCTAAACCAAAGAGAACATATTTAGATATTTACCATCGTTTGGGGAATTTTAAAATCTCCCTAAATTCTTCTGCATCAAAATTATTTAAAAGGGCACTGGAATGGGGGAAATAAAAAATGTTTCTATAAATAAAAGTAGTGATGCATAAATGATAATTTATGTATTGAAACAAATGCAAATACTATGTACTTAACTGTGTTTATTCTCCCTTTTTTCCCCTGAAGGTAACAGCATTTAGAAAAATGATAATTATTTTCCTTTTCAATTTTATTCCTTTCAGTTAATAGCTGTTTATTTGCTTCTTTCATGTCTTTTTATTAAGAAAAAAAGACATTAATTTGTGGGTTTGTATATTTGTGTGTGCACTAATGGATTGAAGCACTGTAGCTATCATCAAAATCCTGCAAAGGAGGTTAGTAAAACCATTTAAAATAATTTTACACTGCATGCCAGGAAATTATCTTTTGGCAAGTCCACATGTGGTATTTTTTGTCCATTTATTTTATTTCATATCATAAAGTAGGTCATAATCAAGCAATATTTACATTTAAAAAAATCTATTCACGTTAGATAAATTTCTTCCAAGACTCAGAAATCTCTATTTTTATTACTATTTTATTTTACTTCAGATTGATTTGCCTATGTCAGAGATTTTTAAAACAGTTAATGGGCCACTAAAATAATATTAGAACTCAAGTAAACAGGACAAAATTTATGTTAATCCATGATTAGAATATATTTTTCTGATTAACGTATATAAAATTTGGCAAGATCATAGTGATTTTACTCTTACAAACCAACCTCTGATGTGTAAATATTTTCAGGATAGCTTATCACTGTCATGTCTCCTTATTCTTGTACTGCCGATAATATGTATCAAGTTAAAAAAAGCAAATTACACAAGTGCATGCTAAAGATTCCCATTTAAAATTTATAATAAATTATTATCATGAAATTTCTCCTACAAGTGCTTTATATCTCCCAGGATCACTAAATGTTTAGCCAGAAATCAGGAGCTGGCAGGATTATTCAAAGAAAAAAAGAAATGTGGATGAGGACTCCAATGTCACATAAGCTCCCTTCACATCCAAAGGTTATTTCCCATTAAGTCTTAAAAGGATTCCACTTGATAGAAAGTTTAATGGTAATATTTCAATTAAGAGATACTTTATATGTAGGTCATCAGATCATAGGAATTCAGAGCTAAAAGAAGTCTTAAGAGTCATCAGACTCAATCTCCTAATTTTATAAATGAGGAAATGAAAAACCAGAGAGGTTTAGAAATTTGCCAAGATCACAGTTAAGAAATGGCAGGGTCATAATGAACACAAATGCTTCCCGACTTCCTGGTTGAGAGCAGGTGCTGTAACATGAAGGAGCAGAGGCTAAAATTCTGACTTCATTATCACCAGCTACTGATTTTTTGTTTTCTTTTAGTTTTGTTTTGAGATGGAGTTTTGCTCTTGTCGACTAGGCTGGAGTGCAATGGCTCAATGTCGACTAGGCTGGAGTGCAATGGCTCAATCTCAGCTCACTGCAACCTCCGCCTCCAGGTTCAAGCGATTCTCCTGCCTCAGTCTCCGGAGTAGCTTGTATTACAGACACCTGCCACCATGCCCAGCAAGTTTTTTGTATCTTTAGTAGAGACGGGATTTCACCATGTTGGCCAGGTTGGTCTCAAACTCCTGACCTCAGGTGATCCACCTGCCTTGACCTCTCAAAGTGCTGGGGTTACAGGCGTGAGCCACCACGCCCAACCTGCTGATCTTGAATGAGTTATTTCCCTCCTCTAACCTTAGTTTCCTCACCAGTACAGTACAGATCAAATTGCACCTACTCCCTAGGGTTACTGATTGCTAATGGCCAGGGTTTTATGACTTCTAGAAATTCCCATTGTCATTATTCCCCCACAGTTGCTTCTCATCAAACTGTATTTGCCCTGGGACATTGCCGCTAGGGTTGGATTTGAAAGGCACAAGAAGATCCCAAACCATTCCCCTCAGTATCTTCCCCATTTTTAAACTCTTTATTTTGATTTTAAAATAATTTTAAATTTACAGAAGAATTTTAAAACTAATACAGTGTGCTACTGTATGCCTATCACACACTTTCTTAAAATGCTAACATCTTACATAAGCATGTTACATTTAAGGAAACAGAAATTAACATTTGTACAATACCTTTTAACTAAAATGTTACCATAACAATGTGATTTTTTTGGATTTTCCCAGTATGTCTAACTAATGTCCTTGTGTTCCAAGATTCAATCCAAGATAACACATTATATTTAGTATAACCCAGGTCTTAAATTACACCTGATCTTAATCTAATTAAAAAATGTAGCTGTTTAGATCTATTGATGAAAATCAAGGGGCTCATGGGTAAGCAGAGAACATTTTGGAAAAAGAAATTTATATCCAAGCAGGACTAATGTAAATCGATACACTTTATCCCTTACAGTGAGTGCCACAGGCTTGCTTTAACCAAGTCCTCAGTGATTGAAATTAAAATGCCATTAGTTCTTCTAGAACCCACTTAGCATGGCACCAAAGCAATACTCTGAGATTTGTTCTTAAGTATCAAGTTTAAAAATGTAGATATGAGCACCTTAAATTAACTAATATGTTTTGGTACCTCCTTGGAAAAGTACAGATTTATATTTCCAATGTCCAGACCACAAAGACACACTTTTAATGTGAAGAAAAAAAAAAAAAATCACGTCAATAGAAATCAGATCCTGAGACAGGTTACTCATTTACACAGGAAGAAGAAGGTTATTCCCTGGCTTGGAGATCACCTAAAAATGTACATAGTGAATGGTGTCTGGCAACATTTTATAAATGCCTACCTTCCTTCAAGACTAATTCCAAGCACAGCAGAGAAGTCATGCGTGGAGAACTAGAGAAAAGCAGCAATTTCTTCTCTTGCAAAAGTCACATGGGGATTTACACGGAGATGGCATGTGATTACAGCCTGGAGCTTAGCCAGGGCAAGAGGATAACAGGGTGATGGTCTCTGCCCATGCTAACGAATGACTTTCCTGATGTGACAGATGTTTCCTGACCCGTCCTACTGATTTGTTTTACCTGGCACTGCATTGCTGCTACAGTGAAGCAAGGACTTCAGATAGGCTTCCCAGCATCCTTTGATTGTGAGTTAGAAGAACGGGATGCTGATGAGACCTAATTCTGAAAGTTCTGACTATCACAAAAGCACTTGCTGCCCAGATAAGTGATGAGAAGTGGTGTCATCTTTTTGTCATCCCATTCTGTCACTCCTGGTATAGGAACTAAAGTGGTAACATTCATGTTAAGGTAACTTTCTACGCCTAGACACACTGCCAAAGACTTTATGATTTTTTTCTCAGGGTCAAAATTTACCCATTACAACTCAAATGGGCAATTATTAATAATAATAATTCTACTCTTTATTTTCCATAATTAATATCATTCTCTTTCTGGCTCCCAACCCTAAAAATGGTACAAATTCTTGGTTATGAGAGAAATTCATCTTACTTTTGATTTGAAACTTAGTTTTCCTTAAGCAATTTCACAATATTTCAGGGATTTTCTTTTCTTGTAGATTACCTCTCAGGGTCTTGTTAATGGCGTCTTGTAGGAACAGTTCATTTTAAAGGGTCAAAGCCTGGGCCTCCCTTCAGTCCTTACTGGTGTTACTGCTTTTTCAGGGCCTCGCCACAAAGCCCCTTGCAATCCAACCCCCAGGAGTTTACCAGTTAATACTTTTACCTATCTTTAGCTGAGATCCTTGGAGTCAATCAGATCACATCACACCATGGGCACACCCAGAGACTTCCATGGCTCTCCACTGAGCTTAGAATAAAGTCTATTTGCACAAGCCTATAAGAGTCTATATGGTGTGAATGCCACCCCCCATGACTAACCCGCCAACTCCCCGTTATTCACTGAGCTCCAATCACACTAGCCTCCTTCTTGTCCTTCCAACAAGTCAATCCCACTCGAACCTCAGAACCTTTACACACACCATTATGCTATTTAGTCCATCTCAAGCATTTTCTTCCAGAACTCACTTGCTGATGTCACTCTCCTGTGGTGACCTTCTGTTTACCTGATCTGAAATAGCACCTCTCCTCATTCTCTCCAGCATCTGCTCTATTTTTCTTCATAGCACTTCTCATAACCTGGCATCTTATATAGTCATTTGCTTGTTTATACTTTGTCCCCTTCCAACCAGAATATCAATACCATTAAAGGAGATACTCAATTTTTGATTCATTGTCAAAAACCCTTTGAGACAGGCATTAATATTGTTAATTTTCACTAGAAAACTTAAGAAATTAAGTTCAGCAAGTTTCAGTGATTTGCAAAGGTCAAACAATAAAAACTGTTGTCTTTCTATCCCAAGGGAGAAAAAAAGTTTACATAATGTGTGGTTATGTAAGTGAGCAAATGCAACAAGACCGCTGCTTAGCCACTAACCTGGGATCAGAGAGCATCCAGGCCCAAGAGGAGGCCTGAGTACTGTAATTAGGCCAGCAACTGCCCAGCAGTAATTCCTCTGTTTCCTATAAACAAACCTCCTTGGAGGAGCCTGTTCATTTTTCAAGTGGTCAAAGAAGCAGCTGGGTTGCAGATAATCAAGGAGCCTGGGGGCAATTAGTTGTAATGTTTTGACAGTGAGAAAGTGGGAGAGCCATAGCATTTTACACATTGTTGTCATGCTTGGGAGGTTCTTTAACAGGACTTGAGATCAGATGTTTCTCTTGTCAGCCTTTAGATTCCTACTTATAGGGGCTGAAGCCCTCAGCCTCACTCCCTCCATAAGCACACTCATCACCCCATCACATGCGGAGAATGCCTGGGAAGGGCTCCTTGTCAGCAGCTGAGTGACTGCTCATAGCGCATGTGTGTTTATTCTTGCTGAATCCAACTTCTTGAGAGCTTGGCCTGAGCCTTACTCCTCTATCTATCTCCCGGAGCACCTGGCATAGAACAGGTGTTCAATAAATCTCTGTTAAATTGAATTGGCAGTTCACTTAATCAGCCCAGGCCTGGTTTTCTTATCTGTTGAATGGGGAGAGTGAAGGTCTCTACGAGGATTAGGATGAACAAATAAAATTGAATATGTTTTTGTTTCTCGGTAGCACACACAAGGTGTATTTATTGGCCTTATTTAATATTAAAACATAAAACAAGTGTGTTGTGAGCCTTTTCTGGGACATGGCATTACGCATGATCATAGCTCACTGTCATCTTGACCTCCTGGGCTCAAGCAATCCTCCTGCCTCAGCCTCCTGAGCAGCTGGGATTACAGGTGAGCACCACTAGGCCCAAGTAATTTATGTTATATAGATACTGGGTCTCTCTATGTTGCCCATTTTTTTTTGTAGAGATGGGGGTCACACTATGTTGGTAACACAGTGATGACACAATGTAACACAGGAAGGAAATCAAATTCTACAAGCACTTAATGAGTTAACAATTAACTCATCTAGTTTGCTCAATATGATCACAAATAAACCATATTGTGAATTGAATAATATTATACTATAGTAGTATAATACCTAGAGTATCCATTGATTCTAATGATGAATTTATCCAAGTGATCATTTGATACTTTACTATGTGCTAGGCACTCTGCTAAATGGTTAAAGTGAGTTATCCCATTTATTAAACAAAATCTTCCTATCATATATGTTTTTCCATTTCTCTGAGGCACAGAAAGTTTAAGCCACTTGCTCACAGCCGCAAAACTAAGAGATGGTACTGATAAGCAAGTCATGCACTAATGAATGCTCCACCATACTGCCTCCCTGAAATTAACCAAGGTGAGCTATCTATGCTTCTGTGTTAGTCCTTTTTGCATTACTAGAAAGGAATATCTGAGACTGGGTAATTTATAAAGAAAAGAGATTCACTTGGCTCATGATTCTACAGGCTGTATAAGCATGGCACTAGCACCCGCTTGGTTTTATATAGGCTTTATTTCTAAAGCATTTATTTCCTCGGATTATGGTGAGGCTTCAGGTAACTTTTAATCATGGCAGAAGGCAAAAAGGGAGCAGGCATATCACATGGCAAGAGAGGGAGTAAGAGAGAGACAGAAAAAAAATCCCAGACTCTTTTTTGACAACCAGATATCATGTGAACTCATTACCGGGAAGAGGACACCAAGACATTCATGAGGGATTTGCCCTCATGATCCAGATGCCTCCTAGGCCCCACCTCCAACATTGGAGATCACATTTCAACATGAGATTTGGAGGGGACACACATCCAAACTATATCAACAAAGCTGCATCTACCATGTATTATACAAGGCCTTGTTGGAGGAGCAGTGAGATGCAGTGGGGAGAAGACAAACACAGTTATGTCCTCATGGAGCTTGACATATAATGTAGGATGATAACATTAAGCAAGTAATCACACAAATAAACACATAATTACAAACTGCAATATGTGTTGAAAAGGAAAATTCCAGGGTACTATGAGAATACTGGGTACTGAAGGAGGAATGACAGGGGGACATACGCGGATTGTCAGTCGGGGAAGAGAAGTCAGAGAGGGCACCTCTGAAATGAAACTGACAGGGAAGATGAGAGAGAAGTGGGCAGCAAAGGTGATTGGGGTGTTGAGGCCAGAAGTATGTCCCAGTAGAGCCAACTGTCTATGGAGATGCTAAATTGGAGAATGGGTCAGGTCTCGGAATTAGGGAAGGATAAATCAGAAGGAAGTAGGAAGAAAGTGAAAAAAAAGTCAGAATGGAGAATCAAGGAGAGCAAGCCTACTAGAGAAAAGCTTTAAAATTGTTGGATCCCTGTGGGGTGTGGCTGTCTTCGCCGTGCAGGTTTGAGAACTGTTAATAAGTTAGCTAGGTGGACACATAGCAAGGAAGCATGGCTACTTCCAGGTGTGACTGAGTTCCTTTCTCAGTGGAAAGTGTTTGAGTAATGTCTGGGTATCTGTTGTGCAAAGAAAGTCCAAAGTTGCCTAAAATTTCTTCCCTAAAACTTTATATAGGCTTTATTTCCTAAATTGGTAGACATATTAGATGCAGGTCTCTGTTCAGTCAGAACAACTAATATGACAAAGCTCTGCCCAAAAATGGTTATGGAGGGCCAGGCGCAGTGGCTCATGCCTGTAATCCCAGCACTTTGGGAGGCCAAGGCGGGTGGATCACGAGGTCAGGAGATTGAGACCACCCTGGCTAACCCAGTGAAACCCTGTCTCTACTAAAAATACAAAAACAAAATTAGCCAGGCGTGGTGGCGGGCATCTGTAGTCCCAGCTACTTGGGAGGCTGAGGTGGGAGAATGGCGTGAACTCGGGAGGCAGAGCTTGCAGTGAGCCAAGATCGTGCCACTGCACTCTAGCCTGGGTGACAGAGCAAGACTCCATCTCAAAAAGAAAAAAAAACAAAAAAACAAAAAAAAGTGGTTATGGAGTAACTCAGCTTTGTCAACATATCTCGGAAGTCGTAGGCACTGCAGTACCTTTTAAGTGGTTTATTTTATGTGCCTACAAAGCAACAATTAGTAATTAAAAAAAAGATGTATCAAAGTGAGGTACTTCACCAACATATTGGAAAAGAGATACATTTACTAAAAAGAAAACTCCAGTTAAATTCTAGAGCTCTCTAATAACCCCAAAAAGCCATAACAAATAATAACAGACACCGGAAGAGAAAAAGAAATTAGAACCTGAGAGATTAAGGAAGGGCCAAGGGCAGATACCAGAGGAACATTTTTTATACAAAGTTAAGTCAAAGAAGAACAAAAATGCTGTGTTGTCATACTTAAGCATCTCTGTCAAAAAAGTTTTGCTATTTCCTAAAACTTCAAACAAAATTTGCAAGACACACTAGTCTACAATTCTTCAGATATAACTAAGATGTTTCCTTTTTTGGAAAACATGTATAACTAAATTTTCATACTTAAGACCAAAGCAGTAAGTAAGCCAGAGAAAGTAATGGCATTTCTTCCTAAAATAGTGTATATGTAACTTTCGAACAGTTTGATGCATTTAGTCTTAGAGACCAATATTTGCGAGATTTCTAAATCTTGTATGCAAAAGCCCAAGGCAACTGTCAATATCACCCAGGTCTGAAGCACTCTTACAAGTTCATCCATCTGCAGGTTCAAGGATTCAACTAGAAAAATCAACAGATTTCCAAGCAGTGTTTAGTACAAATTGTAACATCTGGGCTCTATCATCTTGCATTTTTGACAACAAAATTGGCATAACTCTGAAAAGTCCTAAAATCAGGTAAAAAAAAAAGTATTAAAATGGAATTCAGCTACCTTTCGTAGGGAATATAGGCTGAACAGTTTCCTTACTAAGCTGAATAGCGCTGAAAGAGATTCCATCTCCTAGACCTTTCTACTTTTTTTTTTTCATTTTTTTTAAAGAGTTTTGATTTCACACAACGTTGAGTAGCAAGATTAAAGAGCAGATGGAACATAAAGGGGTGTCGTTCTACCACTGAGAATGACCATTGGCAAGTTTCCCCTCCCCTTTTTTGCAAACCATTCTTAATGGCCCAACTAAATTTCTATTCCCTCCATGAAACTTGCAGAAGTACGGCTTCACTGAGCCCTTCCCTCCAGAACTCCTGCAGTCCTCACTATCATTAAAATTGGACCCTTAAGCAGATATTACCTGGTGAGGTCTCTTGAATTAAACAAAATAAATACATATCTAATATATTGAGCACCTACTATATTTTAGCCTCTGATCAAATGTACTCACATTATAAATTATTTCATTGGCACAACTCTAAGAAATAGAAAACATTATCCTATCAATTTTCCAGAGGAGAAAACTGAGGGCGGAAATTTCTTCAGTCACTGCAATCTTTCCCAATTATTTATAAATTTATGAAGACAGTTCCTCACGTTTTGTCTCTTCAAATAGTTAACAAGGTCTTAGAGAGCTGAGACCCATATTGTCCAATTTTGTCCCTCTGAAAGCCAAGCACCATGTTTTGCGCACTGTGTGTACTCATATATGCCAGTGTTTTGATTTGATATTGAGAAGAACAGAAAGGCAATGCTTAGTTAAAATAAGCCCTCTACAAATCATTGACATTTGGGTTCAATACTCACTTCAAAATAAAATTCAAGATCCATTCACATTCGATACTAGAACCAAATATCAAATGAATATAAATGGGAGATATTTCCATGTCTGTCATTCTTTTGGTATATCCAGCATGGGCAGGAGCAGAATGGAAATAGACAGGAATGCAAGCCCCCTCACAGGAAAGCAATGATGCTGACACCAAGGTTCACTGCCATTTCATGAAGGCAGCCACAAGGGTAGGAGTGGGGAACAAGGCTGAAAATGCAGAGAGAAAAGAAAGGGGAAAAAAAAGTCATTCATATTCTGTGGATTAAAAATCCAGTGAAACGAGAATAAGAAACTAGTCCCTCAATTGATAGAATTTTCAATGCAATCAACCTAAGCTTCAATATTTATTCCAAGGGGAAAATTGAACCTCAAGTCCAAAAATGACTCTCAGCTCCCATTCCCTGCCCAAATACACACACATTTACGTTTATGGGTGACTATGTGGCTATATTTACATTCTCAGCTCTAAAAGCTGCAATTCTGTAAATAGACTCATTTTGGTCATTTTATAAAATTGTATTAGCTTTTCTGCCATTCTCCAAGGCAGGCAAAGTTCAGATGTGAAAAAAATGAGAATGATTTATTTTGATAATAGCACTGGTAGATTCCAAAACCAGAAATCAGTTCATGCTCATTTCTGAGAGCCTGTTGAGCGCTGCCTGGTCATAGCTTTGAGGTAACTGAGTAAATTTCAGCATAAGGAGTAAGTGGAATGTAAGACCTCAGGACAGAAAAGAAATAAAAGAAGCCATTATCTGGCACCATGTAAAGTTTCAGGTCAAACATGTCTTGGTTACTAGATGGAGAAAGCACAGTAAGCACAGCTGAGGACTGACTATGCCTCCATCTGTGAGGAAATAATGTGTGGTTAATGGTGGTGTCTGTTATGGACTTTGAGACAAAGTACATCAGAGTTATGCCAAGCTAGTAGATTCCTCCATGGGTCTGATGGGCTCCTATGGAAACATGGGCTCTGACAGGGTTCCTCCAAACTTGACTCTCACTCCTACATATCTCACTCCTCCATTTGCATACCCAAGTGGTGAGTTGATATGAATATCTTAACTATTTAGCATCTTCCGCAATCCTTAGTACTTTAGTATTTCCTTATAATCCCTCATTTGGGAAAGTGGAATCCAGCATTTTCCAAATGGAAGAAAGCTTATCATGCATGGATCAATGAGAGAAAGGAAAGAAAGGATAGTAAAATGCCTGGCTATTAAGTTTAAAATTATCTGCAATCCACCTTAAGAAAGAAAAGATGTAGAGAGAAGCTGGGGTACATTGCCATCCCAATACCCACCAGGCCAGCTAAGAAAAGCAAGCCTGTTAGCTGGAGGAGAAGGAAGGAAGTTAGATAAACACCAAGATGATTAGATGACATGAAGATAAATGGCTGCTTTGCCTCATCCCCCAGGCTTAGTGTGTGGCATATTATAGAACCTATTCATGTTAAGGATTTTAGAGTCAAGGGGAATTATGGCTCATATCCTACATGTAATTCCAGAGGCAGAATGTTTTAGCTATGCCATAAGCCAGTGTTTTGATGTGCATGCGAATTGCTTCCTGCAGATCCAGAGGAATATGGGGAAACAGTAAGCACCTTCCCATCTTCTGAGCAGGGAGAAGGCATCAGTTGAGAGAAGAGGAGGTACAAATAGTCCTCAAGGACAAAACGAAGGGGTAAAATGCACCACCTCTTCAGAAACCATAGTAGGACATGAGAGGATGATTGCACATCTCAGCTGAGACCAAAGAAAAAAAAAGAGTCAAATTCAAGACTGACTGATTTATTCAGCCCTACCTGGCTCCCTGGTCCTTGACTACTTGCTCAATGGAGAGCTGCGCACACTATTAAGACCTCACGCCACACTGCAGCACAACCTCCATCACACACACCTCAAAAGGGGTCTCTGGCTACCAAGTTTAACACCCTCATAACACAGAGTCTCTGCCTCTTCCCTTCCAGACTCAGGTGCAACACTGCTTATTGAACATGGGATGTAGCTTCCCCAACAGTTGCCTAGAGAGGTTGTTTGAAAATCTCAGAAGTGTAGACAAAGTATTGACCAATGGAAGGAAGTAATCTGTGTTTATTTGCAAAACTGCAGCCAGTTTTGTAATCTAACTTGTTTTGCTTCCTTCCTTCCTTGGCTTACCTCTCTTTATTCCACCAACCCCCACCCCCGACTCCCACCACCCTGGGACTACAAATTCATTAGCAGGTAAATTTTGTCATGCATTCTGTTTCCTAGAGAATCTAGGGTAAGGAACCCTGGCACTTGAAATTAACTCCAGAAAGGAATATAAGAGTGGGGGAAAATCCAAAGTTTGACCTGAAATTAACAATAAATGGCTGCATGTGACTGAATTTAACAGTCAAAACTAGACTGGGAGGCTGGTGTAACTGAGGCTATAGAAAAAGAGAGTTACATTTTCATACATCTGATTTTGTGACTTTGGAATAAAACAGTTGCTATATTCAGAAACATTAAGAAGTTCACACTTCTTAATTTAAACATATAATTATGATTCAAAATTAAGGAAGATCCAGGAAGTACGAAGGAAAGAAGAGGAAAATGTTCATGTCTACACCGCAAACATATAATAGCTCTCCCATCTCTTCTGTATCACTTATTTCTTGTTTTACAGTAGATTTAGAAAGTATAAGTAGTGACTAAGAAGTTAACATAGAAAAGCATGGGGTTAGGTGTCCCACATATATAGTCTTGGTTTTATTTCTGCCATTTACAAGCTTTGTGCCCTTGAGCAAGTTACTGAAGCTCTCAGTCTCTTCATCCATAAAACAGAGACAACAGAGGATGCCCATGGGATCTACTCTGAGGGCAAACATATAGTTCTTAGTCCTGTGACTGGAAAACGGTAAGCACTTAATTACTGTAAGCTATGATTACTATTATCAAGGTGTTTGGTTGAATGAAAATTGAAGAACTAACTTGTCAATGAGAATTTTCTCTGTGATATTAAAGTGAATGTTTACTACAGAGTTTGAAGCAAAAATACAGCTTTTCTTGTTCTCCATCCTACATAGGAACTTTTCCATTCTCCCAGTGGTAAAATAGACGACAGGGTATCTTTATGACAAAATAAAAATTCCCGATCTTTGATATGTTCATGCATTGATTCCCTTAGTTTCAAAAATATTATGATAGCCATCTAGAAACAAAGCCATAGACACTTGTAAGTAAAAAGACACATGGTAAAGAAATGTATTATACCAACATCTAAGCAGGCTATAAGGGTAATCCAGTCTGCTGTCTATTTTTGCAAATCAAGTTTTATTGGAACACAACCACAGCCATTCATTTACGTATAGTCTACGGCTGCTCTTGCATATAAGGAGAAAGTTGTGTCCTGACAGAGGCCTTGTGCTACACAAAGGCTAAAATAATTACTATCTAGCTCTTTAGAGGAAAAGTTTGCTGGCCTCTAATCTAAGAGAAGAAATTAAGGGAAGAGGCCAACAAGTTGGAAGTAAAGACAGAAAATATCAAGTGAAGTAGTTTCAGACAATAAGCTACTATTACGTGATGATGGGCACACACAGAGAAGAGGCAAAAAAAAAAAAATCAGAAACTTACATCAAGCACAATGTTAGCAAACGCTAAAGGCATAAATGCTATAGAGGGCTAAATATTGAAATCAAGAAACACACATGCAATTTCTTCCTCAAAATCTTAAAATAAAAATGCTTCATCTTAGGAAATACAGCTCAACAAAGCACACACAGTAAGAGATACCCTCTTGTATGAACTGAATCCAGCAATAATTAGATTTAATTTGTTACGGTTGTTGATTTATATGATTATGGACGCATCTTGAGACTACAAAGAATATTTTCAAATAAATGTGATTCTGTGGCATTTTCACTTTATTACTTTTAATAAATGAATTGCAGGAATAAAATATAGAAAGTGAAGCTTTTTTAATAGAAAAACTGGGAAGATCAATTATTTAAGAATTTCAAATTAGTATATATAAGACTGACGCTGGAAGAGATCTTTGTGCTGATATATCTCAGTTAAAAATAAATTTCATTGCCTTCTAGTTTCATATTATAATCTTTTAATAATGTAGCTTAAGATGATGACATATTTCCTTTTCCGAGATAGTGTTATTTATTATGTAATTATTACATCTCATGGCAAAGCACTTGTGAAAAATATGTCTTAAAAATTTGAAAATATGTCTAAACTGTTTCAGACAGATTTCAGTTCATGAATTATACAGACTCAAATATTTACTGAAAGCTAATTTACTAAAGAATACATTTCTTTGTTTAAGAACCCACAATTTTCTATTTTCTTTCAAACTCAAGTCTCCCATGGGACTTAAGAAAAAAAAAAGGCAGCTTTTCTTGATAATCAAAAACACTTTCCAAAAATCTACATATTTAACAATACAAGATTTGTTAAAGAAAATATTCTCATGTAGCCATTAAAATTTCATTGGAATAATTCATGACAAGAAAAATGCTTACAATATATTCAATAAAACTTTTACAATGGATTTCAATTATATAAGAAAAACATCTGTGTATATATTTACAAAAATGCACCGTGATCACCTCTGAAATTGGGAAATTAATGATTCATTTTCCTTTAGATACTTTTCTATATTTCATGAATTTTATTTATCCAATGTTTATTCCAGCTGTAGTTAACAGAAGTAATAAATTCTACTAACTGTTTCATAAACAGTATTTAAATATCCAAAATTGGTTATTACAATCTGAAAAAAAATACAGCCTCTTCTGAAGCCAAAGGTATGATAGGGTTTTGTTTTGTTTTGGTTTGGTTTTTTTTTTTATGAGGGTTTCAGAGAAAGTTAATAAATATGCTGGCTGAGACTCAAATTTTCAGATGCTAGATTTTTTTCATTTGCTTGACTCTAATTTCAAAGAATAGATAATTGAAAATTAATAATCATATCTTTAAAGTTGAAATTATTCCAATTAGTAAATATTCAGAACATGAAGTAAAACCTACANGTACAGGCTTGAGCCACCATGCCCGGCCAGCACCAGACATTTTTTAAGGCTCTTTGGTTATTTCATTTGACCTTCCAAATAATCTTGCAAAATGGCCAAGACAGATATTACCATTCCTATAATGGTGGAAATAAGGCTTGGAGTGCTGGTCACATATGCTAATGAAAGTTGAGGAATGAGATGGAAACTCCAAATCTCATTATTTTTCAAACATAGCATGCTGCTTCTCAAAACCATGATGAGAAGTCTTCTGCCTTCAAAGATGGTTAAAGAGAAAAAGTGTATCACTCATATCTAAGTATTTTTTTTTAATGATGAGAAGTTAAATGACAGCTTTTATAGTACAGACTGAGATTTGCAGTCAAAGCTAGGAGGTCTCAATTCTAGTCCTTTCTATCATGCTAGTATGCTGTGTGATTTTTTTGAATGCTCCAAGTCTAGGTACATAAAATCTTTTCCTGCTACCTAATTCTAAGTGCCTGCTAAATAAATTCAAAAACAATTGAGCAAACAGATAGTAATGACTCTCTTCCATTTGCTCCTCCACATTGACTCTTGCCTTCTCTATCATGCTGGGTACCCTGGACGCCTTGTCTGTAAGGACTGCATTAATGAGCTCTCTGGTCCTCAACATCCCTGGTTGGGCGTGGTCAATGTGGAACATAAGCAGACTGGAGAGAAGGTGATGAGTGGGGTCAGGTAACTTACTCTTTTTGTTCCCTCCCCTCTCTCCTTTAGGACTAGAAGTGGCTGTAGCTCCCTCAGCTGTTTCAGGACTCAGAGCACAGCCCTCTCCAGGATTGCTTTAAACTCTTCCCACATTCTCAGCTTGAGTAGGCCCTCAGTTTCTTAACTGGAAAAAATGGAAAATAAGAGAAATTTTTTTTTTCTGGCTGATTTGACTTCACAGAAAGAAATTACTCTTTCTCAAAGTGGGCGAAGCTAAGGAGTGTCTAGGATTGGTGGGAACTCACAGAAGTTTAGAGAAAAGAGGATTCTCAGAGAGCATCCAGTAAAATTCAGAACCCTTATCCTACAGATGTGGAAATAGTGGACCACAGTGTGATTCAGTCATGATCAGTAGCTTTAGTTTCTAAACATCCAGCAGTCAATGCAGTCCTTTCCACCAGTGGGAACCTAAGGGCTAAACCTTATCACGATGCAAAAAAAAAAAAAAAATCAAAAAACCAAATACACAGTTCCCTGTTCATTTGAATCACCAACTTTGATATTATGTACTTCTTGAAGAATATTAATTTGAGTGACTCACATAGTTTTAACATTTGAGCATACATTAAGAAGCTAATATTTTAATATATCATTTCAAAATTTGGATATAAATTAAGAAGCTAATATTTTGTCACATTATTTTAATATTTTGTCACATTATTTTAAAATCACAAAATTGAAATAAAAAACTGTGATTATACTGTATTTCCTATCAATGATAAGTTAAACAAAGAACCCTATTCAAACAAACCACTTTACTACTGTACCAATTATAGTTACTTTTAATATATCCTTAATAAAAAGTTACATTTCTAAAATCGACTGGGTTGTAGCACAAATTATCAAAGGTATGTGTGTGTTCATGAACAGAGCTACACGATAATGCTTTTCCCCGATAATGAGAGAAGATAACCAGAATGGAGAAAATCTCTTGTTTATATGCTACAGCAAACAATTTATATTGCTGATTGTCTACTTAGCAGAAAAATATTTTCCCTCCTTGATTTAACACTACATTTCTAGGCCTTTGTAGAGTTTATGGCAAAGTGAAGATAAGGGAATAGTGAGGGATGGAGGTTTTGAGCAGGTGGGATTAATGGGTTTTCTAAAGAATGTTGATGGACAGTCACCCATTAGACCTAAGCAACATGCTGGGGACTAGCTTTGGGGTCCAACACCTGGCTCTGTTTATTCCTAACTACACTTCCTAGAGTGCATTTTATAGTTTGAGAGTTAGTTTTCTCATTTGAAAAGCAGTGAAAGTAATACTCATGCCCACAGTGCATGTGAAGACTAAATGAGATAATATATAAGAAAGAACTGAGTCCAGTTCTGTCATAGAGTCAGGACTTAGTAAATTGTATTCGCTGTTTTAATTACTTTTACTATGGTGACCACAGCTATCCGTTCATGTCCAGAGAAGATATTAAAGATCTCAGTGACTAAAGTTAAGCATATCATCAGAATCCTGTCTTTAACAAGTGTGATATATCTCCTTGCTTTACAGAGAAAACCTGAGAATTTTGCTCATATAAGCATTAAGAACCTCAAATGCAATAAATCTTTGAGCATGCTTTAACTAAAATTTGTCAAGGATCAGAGATGCATGACAATAAGCCATTTCTATGCAATGTATGACAGTTTCTACTTTCTTGGATTTGTCTCAGAAGGCAACAGTAAACCACTCTGCGTTAAACCGAATGTGAAAATCAAGAGTTCTTACTAAGAACACCTGCACTAGAATTCAATTGTGACATATTTGAGTGCAGAATCCCAAGTAGAAGTGGGTGATTTCCAACAATCAGCCCATTAAAAGACCTTAAAATGACACAGGGACCTGAAAAAAATATACATTCCTAGTCTCCACTCCTGGAATTTCTAATTCGATAGGTTTGGGGTGTTCTGTATAGCTGCGTATGTGCGTTTTTGGTATTTTTCTTGAGACAGAGTCTTGCTCTGTCACCCAGTCTGGAGTGCAGTGGCGCGATCTCAGCTCACTACAACCTCTGTCTCCCGAGCTCAAGCGATTCTCCTGCCTCAGTCTCCTAAGTAGCTAGGACTACTGGCACATGCCACCACACCCTGCTAATTTTTACATTTTTAGTAGAAATGGGGTTTTGCCATGTTGGCCAGGCTGATCTCAAACTCCTGACCTAAAGCAATCCGCCTGCCTCAGCTTCCCAAAATGCTGGGATTACAGGTGTGAGCCACTGCACCTGGCCACAGCTGTGTTTTAATATTCTTCATGGGATGCTGCTCAACAGCAAGATTTGGGAATATAAGAAATTAACATTGACTAAGGAAGCCTTAGTTCTAGTCTGACTAACTTACAGAGTACTCTTTGCAATGCTCTCTCTTCTCTTGGCTTTGGTTCATATATTCGTAACATGAAGGGGTTGCATTACAACATCTTTAAGACCTCTTCTAAAATCTGCCATTCTGGGAGCCTTATGATTCTCACTTGGTGAAAGTGGAATAGTTAAAAGTAAATGGAAGGAGCTAGAAAGAAAAAGAAATACGCTGGTAAATGTAGAAAAGATCAATGCACGTTTGGCCCATCAGGTGGGATTTGGCAGGTCAATTGATTTTTTGATAGCTTCTTGGAAGACTCTCCTGCCACACGAAGCAAAAACAGTATCTGCAACCTTCTGTTTCCTCTTATCTCAGAGGTGTGCTGCCTGTGCAGCAAGGCTGCCAGGCTCCCGCATCCTGAAATGTTCATCAGGTTAAAGTTAATGAGAAACTAGCCTTGGCAGGAAGCCCACTGACACCTCAACTCTCCCAGTCACTGGCAAGGAGCACAAGTGAGTCTGTGAAGAAGGAGGGCTACTTGGCTCTATCAGACGCCCACTGACACAGAACAGCTGCGAAGCCGTCATGCCGGACACTGCAGACATTATCCAGAGTAAATCCTGCGTGCTTCTTTTTTTTTCTAGCCCACGACATTACTAGGTTTGTCTTGCTTTCCATAATTTGGTGTTGGTGTTTCTTCCCCACTAAAAAGAAAGGTTGTGACCTGGAGGCTCAAGAGATAACTAGGTTGAAAACATAAATTTGTTTGGCCTCCACAGTGTTTATACATTTAAGTCAACATTAGAAAACTGAAATATTTCGTATAAAAGCCAATTTTCAGATTCCCCTATAAAACACTAAAGGTCTGGCAACACGGCACCACTCACAATATTTGAGAGCTAATAGGCTGCCTTTTTTTAGAAGAAACATAATCTCTAAGCTACCCTAGACCCCACCAGTCCTTATTGTATCTCTGGCAAAAAGTCTAACATCCATGACCATTTAAACTTGTTCCAGATAGATAGATAGATAAATTTTTCATAGAGAAATACTTTGGTGACTACATTTCTAACAAAAGTGGGAATAAAGAGAAGAAAAGTCTGGTCTCAGAGAGCAGCAGGCTTCAGAAAAATAGATTATTCTATGATTGTTATTGTTTCATGTTCTCATTGTTGTACGATGTTGCAAACCTTTCTTGCATGCTTAAAATGCAAACCTGACCTATTTTACTCATTAACATTCCCTGCCTCATCCCTGTAGACACTGGGTTTCTCATCACTTTATGAAAAGAAGAACCAAGCTATGTCCAGATCCAGTAAAAAGTCAGGGAGGCCAGGCACGGTGGCTCAAGCCTGTAATCCCAGCACTTTGGGAGGCCGAGACGGGCGGATCACGAGGTCAGGAGATAGAGACCATCCTGGCTAACACGGTGAAACCCCATCTCTACTAAAAAATACAAAAAACTAGCCGGGCGAGGTGGCGGGCGCCTGTAGTCCCAGCTACTCGGGAGGCTGAGGCAGGAGAATGGCGTAAACCTGGGAGGCGGAGCTTGCAGTGAGCTGAGATCCGGCCACTGCACTCCAGCCTGGGTGACAGAGCGAAACTCCGTCTCAAAAAAAAAAAAAAAAGTCAGGGAACAGGACAAGGAGCAGCATGTTGCAGGGCAGTGATTTTCAGCTCTCTTGAAACAAAAGTCCCTTTAAAGTAGAAAAAAATGACTTGCTGAAAAAAATACTTCTATCAGTTATCTGTTGAGAGGCATAAGGTTGAGTGGTCAAGCACAGTTTAAGAGCCAGCCAGCCTTAGCTATATACAAACGATCCATTTACTTGACCTCTCAGCCTCTGTTTCTCACATGAAGATAATTAATAATCTTTCTCATGGTTCTTATGATACTCAAAGAAAAGTCACAAATAAAGCACTAAGTGCAGCACATAGTAAATGCTCAGTAAGGGCTATTACCATTATTATTACTGATTGATAACATTCATCATGATAAAAAGCTGGTAAAGGTACATTATAATTTTGAATATATTTATTTTGAAATGAATTTATTTTTTTGTCAGTCACAGTGGGTCCGCAATTGGTCATCAAAAACTATCACCCTAGAGTCTTCCCCCAGATCTGACAAACACTATTTCTAAATGAGTGGCTACAAAATCACCCAAGGAGAGGATACTAATGGAGGCATAATTAAATGCATCTTACCTTTTGGTATATTTCTAATTAGACTGTCAGCCAAAATAAGACCAAGGTAGTCCACGAGGCTGCTCTCAAGTCTATTCAATGTAAAGTACCCATGAAACATAAGGAAATAAAAAATTTGATCCCTTAAAGAGCAGGATTTCAGGAGAGTTCACATTGTTAAAGAATGCAGTGATGTGGCCGGGCGCGGTGGCTCAAGCCTGTAATCCCAGCACTTTGGGAGGCCGAGACGGGCGGATCACGAGGTCAGGAGATCGAGACCATCCTGGCTAACACGGTGAAACCCCATCTCTACCAAAATACAAAAAAACTAGCCGGGCGAGGTGGCGGGCGCCTGTAGTCCCAGCTACTCGGGAGGCTGAGGCAGGAGAATGGCGTAAACCCAGGAGGCGGAGCTTGTAGTGAGCTGAGATCTGGCCACTGCACTCCAGTCCGGGCCACAGAGCGAGACTCCGCCTCAAAAAAAAAAGAATGCAGTGATGTTTACTTATTTTCTTGAAGATCTGATTTCTAATTACTTTCCTTCATGGAGATAACAAAAGAAAATGCAAATGTAGTTTTAAAAGCATTATTTAAAACTAAGGCCCACATTAAAAACCTCATCACAGCCTGAATTTCTGTACACAGTCCATTAAGAGAACCAAAGTCCTGTTTTTCCCAGGAAGAAAAAAAGCAACATTTTTACTCACTTGATTATGAAAGTTCCTTTGCAAATTTACTTATCTATGGCTCTGTGACAGGTTTGGAACATTCAATTCATAGAATAGAAAGGTATATNGAGATAACAAAAGAAAATGCAAATGTAGTTTTTAAAGCATTATTTAAAACTAAGGCCCACATTAAAAACCTCATCACAGCCTGAATTTCTGTACACAGTCCATTAAGAGAACCAAAGTCCTGTTTTCCCAGGAAGAAAAAAAGCAACATTTTACTCACTTGATTATGAAAGTTCCTTTGCAAATTTACTTATCTATGGCTCTGTGACAGGTTTGGAACATTCAATTCATAGAATAGAAAGGTATATTCAAAGAGTGCTACCAGAACCTAGTTTGAAACATTTAAACAAGACAACACAGCAAGTTAGCTATGATCACCTAAGAGAAATTAGCTGACATGTTGGCATGAGCTTATGTCAAGTGTGATTTAGTCTTTGAAAAATAGAGATTATACTATTTTTCTTCCCCTACTTTTGCTAAGCTAAACCTACCAAGCTCATTTTCTAACTTACTCAGAGGGAGAGAGATGTCATCTGATGCATTTTTGGTGAATAGAAGAAGAAAAGAAGCAGACTCACAGAATCCTAACTTTGAAAAGTTAGGATTTTTTGATTGGTCAAAGGATACTTTGGTTGCATTTTCTTCAAGAAGTTATATACTCACAAGCCATTATCTAAGTAAGTGCTATCCAATGGAAATATAATGTGAGTCACATTTTTTAAACTTTCTAGTAGTCAGATTAAAATGTAAAAAGGTGAAGTTTCAATATTCTGTAACCCAGTGTATAAGAAATACTACCATTTCAACAGGTAGTCAACACTGAAAATGTATTACAAATGGGTGAAATATACAATATATGATTTATATGTCAATAAAGTTGTTAAAATGAATAGAGATATCCTATATTTTTATACTAAGTCTTGAAAATCTTATGTGTATTTTACACTTAGAGCACATCTCAATTTGGACTTGGTATATGCATTTCAAGAGTTTAATTGCCACATATGGCCACTGGCTACTGTACTAGATATGTGATTTAAATGACTTGTGTATACAATCAGGACTTATGTGAAGGGACTATCATGTGCATTTAATTCACCTCCTCTTTAGTTCACCCTCTGACCCACGAGGTCTTCAGTAAACAATATTTAAAATAGTCAGGACTATAAAGACACATAAAGGAGTTTTTAGTAAGGTCAATGTCTTAGTCAAAAAAACTAATCAAGGAAAGTGTAATCAAAGAAAAAGTTAACCAGCAAATGTAATATTAAGTGAACTCAAGTTTGTATTTTTTTTTTTAACTTAAAATTATTCAACATTATAAAGGGGATAAACTAATAACCTCAGTTCTGGTTTTTTAAAGACCATTTTCAAAAAAGCATCTCCCTTGTACTTGCCATGTATAAATCAATACCTCAATACAAGCAACGTATTCAATGGCTTCAAGAGAAACATCTTTGGCTCTAGCTCATGATCCTCACTCTTGTTTTCTCTTTTCCCTTCTCTTCTGTTTATGAATCACAAAATCCAAACAGAACAAATCTGTAAAGACTAGAGGGTCTTCCTTGGAGACTATGGAAAGGGGAATCTTTCCAGACCACCCCACACACAAAAGAAGAAGAAGAAAGAAGAAGAAGAAATGCTGTAAACATGTAGACGATACTGTTGGTCCAGCTGTCATCTTAAAGGAATCCTTGAAAAGAGACTGCAAACTCCTTCCTGCAAAAATTAGAGTGTATTCTACATTGGCTTCCAGTTTTGTTAGTAAACATTTCTTCACAATCAAGTCCCCCGAGTCAATATCCTGGAAGGGAACCTAGGCAGCAACTTGGTGCTCAGATAAGTTGATGTCCTTTTACTCTAAGCATGATTTTTCTTCCAGGAAGTAATTAATAGAAGTGAGCCAATGCCTTATGGCATTTGGAGACACTTTCATCTGGTTTGTAAATTCTGCACTCTAAATATAAATTTAATATAAGGAATAAAAGGGCAGTAAATAAGAGCAGTACACATTTCTAAAGAAAATAAGGAATCTACTACCTCAATGTACACACTCTGCAATTGTTTTGGGCAGAGGTGAGCTCCATCACATTTTACATAGGTTATGAAATAAGAACTAAGAGATGGTATCTATCCACAGTTGTGTCACACATCTAAAAACAAAGGCCTGACTATTGCTTTTAGTAGTGACATCCTTGGAGATGACTGCCATAGATACAGGAAAATTTGTCTCTTCCTTTCTAGGTCTTCATGTAAAGAATGAAGATAGGAAAGAGGAGAAAGCAGGAATTTCTTGTGTCTGTTCCTCAGCTTCTCTCTCTGACCCCACTTCTATATACCATCTATCTCCATTGGCTCCCCCGATGTATCTAGATTTATATTATTGTGTTACTGAATGGTATAAGCTCCTCTCTATTCTTAATCTAAATTCAGAGTGACGAAATGTTTTATTTTTTTTTACCGTTTTTATGCTTATCTACTGAAGTCAGATTTTCTTCTTTCAGTCATCTTAAGAGCCTTTGAAGTACAGATGTTTTTAACTTTCAGGCCACATGACTACATACTTAACATTCTGAAAGTCCTTCTAGCTCTTTTTTATGTCACAGAATAAATATAAAGACCACTGAGCAGCTTTGAGGAAAAATAGTGATCAATTAGTAAGCTATCTTTCAGAAAGCAAAACAAGTTCATTATAACAGAAAGCAAGTCACTGCGTAGAACTGCTTCTTCTTTCACAAGAATGGATTTTAAGAGTCTTAGAGAAAACACAGTCTAAAGATCACTGCAGGGAAGCCACAGCTTATCCCCTTATGAAATCCTGTGTCCTTACAACATTCCACGCTTATCACAGAAAATGTTAATTCAATGTCAAATCAGTGCATATTTATAAAGCTCTATACTGCATGCATGACACTGTACCAGGTACAGAAGCTACACCATCAAACAAACTCAACATCCTTCTAGCCATTAAGGAACACCACAGTCCAGTAGGAAAGACAACTGTTAAGCAGATAATTGGAATTCAAGGTTTGATGGCAGTACAACATGGGAGAATTAGGGCACGTCGACCAAATACAAAGGAGATGGAAGCAGCCTAGTGTAGGGGGTTAATGAAGGTCTGTTAAAACATAAGCTGAGCCTTGAAAGGCATTTAAAACTTTGCTAAATAATGTGGGTAGGAGGGTTGAGAAACATGCCAAGTGGGTGGACTAGTAAGCATCGGCAAAGGCTTTAGTTGCTGGCGTGGTTTTTTAGAGGAACCAAAAGGAGCTGCAAAAAGAGTAGACAGAACTGAGAGAGTGGTGGCGGGTGCAGGGAGCCCTGAAGACTTACCTAAAGAATAAGAAAGCCTGTGGCCTTTACCCTAACTCTAACAGCACACTTCTGGAGTGTTTTAGACAGAGAAGAGATGCCAATAGGTCTGCATTTTTAAAAGACCACTCTAGCCACAGGGTGGAGAACAGAGGAGAGAACAAGGATGACTGCAGGGAGACCAATTAGGAGGCTAAAAGGGCACTGGTTTTCAAGGCCAAGTCTCAGTTGTAAACTGGTCCCCATGTGAATGAAGCCTGAAAACACATTTCCGTTAGCCCACAGACCATTTTAAGAAATAGATGATTCCATATACAAATGTGCACCTTCAGCATCTCACAAATGATAGCCTAGCAAACCATAGGCTAACTTAAGTACACAAGGAGGCCATGCCAGCCTCCTTCAGGCAGGGCATGCCTCACGACCCTCCCCACATCACCCCACCAGCTCTCAAGGTCCCACCTCCCATGGCCCCTTCACTAGCTAGCCCTTATAGAAACTATGGTAAGTGACCTCTAGCTGAGAACCATCTACTGATCTATCTCAAGATAAGTAAGCATAAAAGAGTCTATTCTTCAAGGGCTGAAGAGGTGAGAAGCCCATCCCTAGGGCTGCCCTTTACTGAGAACCAAGAGACAAGGAAGAGATCACAGGCTCTGCTATCCTGAGATAAGCTGAAAGTATTAGTTCAGGGATGATGAAAATAAGCATCTGAAGAATAACATCCAAAACGTGATTCAGTCTGCTTATCAGAGTATACTATTGAAAAACCATAAATCAAATTGTTAGAAAGAATGAATAAGAGTCAATATTTGATAGCACAACAGGGTGACTATAGTCAGTAATAATTTAATTCTACATTTAAAAATAACAAAGCATACAATTGGACTGTTTGTAATGCAAAGGATAAATGCTTGGGAGAATAGGTACCCCATTTTACATCATGTGATTTTACACATTGCCTGCCTGTATCAAAACATCTCATGTACTCCACAGATATATACCTACTATGTACCTGTGACAGGCCAGGTTGCCATTAGCAACCAGAACAGTCAGTTTCCACTAACTCTCTATTAAAATTCTGATGAATGTATAAGTTAAACATTAAAAACTGGAGAAACTGGTGCCTGAGTACAAGGGCTGGAATATGAAAACAAACCCATTCAGAACCGCTTTCTTAGACCCTAAAGTCTGATTGAATAATAAAAGCACTCTTACACCTATACCTTGTACCAGGGCCCACTTTAGATTAAGAAACTTTCCAAGGCTTTAGAGAAAACTTTCCAGACCCCGGACCCTAAAGATTAGATACAGATTGAATGAAACCCTCCTGCTTATAGGTGCACTTCTGCACTTAGGCATGAAGCTTAACATGTATATGAGCACTAGAAAAAAAACTTGTAACTTTGAGTTGGTCTGGTGAGTTACTCCAGCCTTCTCCTTGTAACCAGATGCGGAAATAAACTCCCTTCTTTCCCAGTCTGTCTGTATCTCATTATTGGATGGCAAGAACAAGCAGCTGGACCTCATTCTGTTCAGGAACATACCCACAAAAATTAAAAATTAAAAAAAAAAAGAAAGACCATAAATCAGTTACATCAACAGGAGTCAATTTTAAGCAGCTTCAAATAGAAACCTTTGATTGGAATGGGGGTTGGGGGAAGACTTCCATATGTTAGCAAGACAGATAAAATAAATAGATGCCAAACAGCTGCCAGGACCACTCAACTTTTTCTCTTGGAGAGAAATTTTTAGATTCATGAGGCTGGACAGGCACTCCAAGCAGTCTTTGAAACAAGACAAGTCCAAAGGTACCCCAGTTTCCAGGTGCTGTGTTTTCATATAGTCTGCTGATACATTTGGGCAATATATCTATTGCTCAAAATCATGGCATATTTTGTTATATTTTTTATTTGAAACATGATTTCCTTATAGAGTTTTTGTTGTTCATTACGTGGTTTACATTGTCTTTGTTTTCTCATCTTCAAGGAAGACACACATTCTTTTTTCACTACATCACTTGGCTCACCACATCACTTACTGGCGGAAGGGTAGTTCTAGCAGCAGAAAAACAAAGGTTTATGATTATAGCCTTTAGCAAAGTTCAAGTGGCACCATTTCTTAGCTTTTCTAGCCCCAGGTATGAAATAAACAGAAGGAGGCTTCCTCCTTAATCTCTTCCTTTTTATTTCATTCAGGAGTACATTTGGCATTAAGATGAAAGGTTTACCAAAGATCTAAGAAAGAGATGAGGCTTCAATAAGTCATTTAACCTGGCAGTCGTTCTATGTGAGTTCTGCTTCCTTTAACATCTGAATGTCACTGTATTAAAAGACAGTAGAATTTCTCCCAGTTATTTATTGGACAACTTGCAAATTGCCATATCACTAGATTTTGTAGCAGATTTAAGTTTTTCTCAGAATTCTATTTATTTACTCATTTTTCTCTTCCTGCATTCTCATCTCTAATTTCTTGTCTCTGCATTATAAAGACAGCTGATAACATTTGAAAGTTTAATCATTAATTCAACAAACATCCTGACAATTTACTACATACCAGCCCTGGACACAGAAATCTCGCTTTCTAGTCAGGGAGTATGCAGCAAGAAACAATAAAAAAAAAATTAAAAATGTGGTGATTGCTGTAATAGACATATGACATGGAAATGCAAACAGCCAGGGAAAACCAGATGGTCAGAGAGTGGGGGAAAGCCTCCTAAGACTTTGAGCTCTTTTAGAAATGACACTTATGTAAAACTGGTAATCAAGAGAATAAAATGTATCCTTTCCATGTTAGGCTTGGACATTGCTTCACAGGCTCACACTAAGATTATTTAACTCCACAAGAATTCAGTGTTTGACATTGTTATTTACTAGTTCATGAGAGAATTTACTTGTTAACATAAGACCTATACACCTTACTTAAAAGATAACTGCAAGGTTATAGTACTATTACCCTATAGGACTAACTCATTTTATTTCTAATTAAAATTTATTTCAAAATGCCTTTTGTGGTAGACATAATGTTGTTCCTTTAAACATTCTTTGACCCAGTTTTACCATCTTCCTATTATTTTCATTAATTAATGAGCTGAATAAAGCCTTTGCCATACATTCATTATATATTTGAAGGAGACTCATGTTTTTACTTTCTGAGTATTATACTTTGGCAAAGTACATCTTTAAGGATGAATACGAGTCTATCAAGAAGTCATGGGCCAGGCGCGGTGGCTCAAGCCTGTAATCCCAGCACTTTGGGAGGCCGAGATGGGTGGATCACGAGGTCAGGAGATCGAGACCATCCTGGCTAACATGGTGAAACCCCGTCTCTACTAAAAAAAATACAGAAAACTAGCTGGGCGAGGTGGCAGGCGCCTGTGGTCCCAGCTACTCCGGAGGCTGAGGCAGGAGAATGGCGTGAACCCGGGAGGCAGAGCTTGCAGTGAGCTGAGATCCGACCACTGCACTCCAGCCTGGGTGACAGAGCGAGACTCCGTCTCAAAAAAAAAAAAAGGAAGTCATATATTCCTTATTTTAAACATTTTCCCCAAAATAACACATATAAATGGAGAAATAATAAACTAATAAGTTAAAATAAAACAGTTCATTTCCCCACCATTTAATTTCTGTAGGCGCGGCTGTAGGGTTGATGGTCTTTGCTTGCGGTCGTTGTCGAGAAGGTCCCACCCTCCCTCCCCTACCCTGGTCCCCAGAAACAATTAACTAAATTAGCTGGCTCTGTACTTTAACTCTCTAGTGGTTAGCTCACTAACTCTTATTTTAGTCTTATATTACTCTCATCGTTGACCTTTTTAGGATATTGTCTATTCACTACCTCTGTAAAGTATAAGAAGTTAGCTTATTTGCAAAATCCAATTCCCTTTCAAACTTTGTTCTTCGATGGTTAAAATTATACGTAAAATTACAACCAAAGTTAAAGTTGTAATTTTAAGTAATGTATCTAAACCTTCGTCTTGTTTCATTAATCTCAGAGGAAAAATCTTCTCATTTTGTTAAAGTAGTCATATCTCCACCTTTCCTTCACCTCTTATTCCCTTGACACAATCTACCATCAAGTGTGTTTGCTTCCATTGTCAAGCTTTGTAACATTCGGTTAATGTGACTGTGAGTTTTCTTTATAGGTTAATTCTAAAGTTGAAAACCAGTTTATTATTACAATATGAATTATTCATTGGAGAACCAGGTAGTATGTTAAGATGATGTTTATTTATCTTTGAATGCAATGTTATAACCTCTAAACCAAAAAAGTCAAATCCTTTTCTTTTTTTTTTCTTTATTTGAGATGGAGTCTGGCTCTGCCGCCCAGGTTGGAGTGCAATGGTGCTATCTCGGCTCACTGTAAGCTCCACCTGCTGGGTTCACGCCATTCTCTGCCTCAGCCTCCTGAGTAGCTGGGATTACTGGTATCTGCTACCACGCCCAGCTAAGTTTTTGTATTTTTAGTAGAGACAGGGTTTCTCTGTGTTAGTCAGGATGGTCTCAATCTCCTGACCTTGTAATCCACCCGCCTTGGCCTCCCAGAGTGCTGGGATTACAGGCATGAGCCACCATGCCCGGTCTCAAATCCCCCCCTTTTTTAAAGCTATATCTGTTGCTCAAATTTATGGCACAGTTTGTTATTTTCTAATGCTTTTTATTTGAAACATGATTTCCTTATATAGTTTGTGTTGTTCATTCTGTGGTTTACAATTGTCTTTCTTCTCTTTAGGGAACACACACATGCTTTTTCACTTCACTTTGTTCATGTGAAAAAATCCTTCATTGGTAGTAAATGCTTCATTTTTCTTCTTGAGTGTATCCTTCTTGAAGTTTTTGGACTCTGTACTTTTAACCAAATACTTACTAGAACTGCTAATAATTATCTTCAACTTTTTTGGGAGGCTTTCATTAGTCTCACTGTTTCTTAATTTATTAAAACAATTCTTTCATAAAATTCATTCTTAATTTCAAAGAATAGATTCAAAAAGGATATATAGGGTCTAAAAATCTTGAGGCTTTAAAATGCCCTTGTTTTGACCTCCCTTTGCGTTTGGCTTTATCTTAGTTTGTTCTCACACTGCTATAAAGAAATATCTGAGACTGGATAGTTTACAAAGAAAAGAGGTTTAATTGGCTCATGGTTCTGTAGGCTGTACAGAAAGCATGGCAGCATCAGCTCAGCTCCTGCGGAGGCCTCAGCAAACTTACAATCATGACAGAAGGTGAAGGGGGAGCCAGAACTTCACATGGCTGGAGCAGGAGGAAGAGAAAGAGAAGGGAGGTGCTACACACTTTTCAACAACCAGATCTCATGAGAACTCACTCACTATCACAATAACAGTACCAAGGTGATGGTGCTAAATCATTCATGAAGGATCCACCCCCATGACTCAATTACCTCCCATCAGGCCCCGCCTCCAACACTGGGGATTACAATTCCACATGAGATTTGGGTGAGCACACAGATTCAAACCACATCATTCTGTCCCTGGGCCCTCCCAAATCTTATATCATTCTGACATATCAAAATACAATCATGCCTTCCCAACAGTTCACCAAAGTCTTATCTCATTCTAGCATTACCTCTAAAGTCAAAAGTCTCATCTGACATAAGGCTAGTTAATTCCTTCTGCCTATGAGCCTGTAAAATCAAAAACTAGTTACTTCTAAGATACAATGAAGGTATAGGCATTGGGTAAATACTCCCATTCCAAAAGGAAGAAATTGGCCAAAAGAACAAGGCTACAGGCCTTATGCGAGTCCAAAACCTAGCAGTCATTAAAACTTAAAGCTCCAAAATGATCCTCTGTTATTCCTTGTCCCACATCCAGGGCATGCTGGTCCAAGGGATGAGCTCTCAAAGCCTTGGTCAGCCATGCCCCTGTAGATTTGCAGGGATCAGCCCCTGTAGCTGCTCTCATGGACTGGCATTGAGTGCCTGTGGCTTTTCCAGAAACATGGTGAAAGCTGCTGGTGAATCAACCATTCTGGGGGCTGCAGGGTGGTGGCCCTCCTCTCACAGCTCCATTAGGCAGTGCTCCAGTGGGGACTCTCTATGGGGGATCCAACCTCACATTTCTCCTCTGCACTGCCCTAGTAGAGGTTCTCTGTGAAGGCTCTATCCCTGCAGCAGGTTTCTGCCTGGATATCCAGGCTTTTCCATACATCCTCTGAAATCTTGGCAAAGGCTCCCAAGCCTTAATACTTGCATTCAGTGCACTCACAGGCTTAACAACATGTGGAAACCACCAAGGCTTACAGTTCGCACCCTCTGAAGCAGTAGCCTGAGCTGTACCTGGCTGGAGCCAAGGCTGGAATAGGAGGAGCTAGGAGGCAAAAAGCAGTGTCCTGAGGCCACTCAGGGGAAATGGGGCCTTAGGACTGGCCCATAGAATCATTCTTCCCTCCTAGGCCTCTGGGCCTGTGATGGGAGGGGCTTCTTCAAAGGTTTCTTAAATGCCTTCCAGTCCGCTTCCCCATTGTCTTGGCTATCAGCATTTGCCTTCCTTTCAGTTATGCAAATTTCTGCAGCCTATTTCAATTCCTCTCCTAAAAATTGACTTTTCTACTACAGGGTCAGGCTGCAAATTTTCCAAACTTTTACACTCTGCTTCCCTTTTAAATTTAAGTTCCAGTTTCAGGTCATTTATTTGCTCATGTATATGAACATAGGCTGTTAGAAGCAACCAGGCCAAATCTTGAATGTTTTGCTACTTAGAAATTTCATCCACCAGATACCCTAAATCACCACTCTCCAATTCAAAGTTCCACAGATCCCAAGGAAAAGGGCACAATGCAGCCAACCTCTTTCCTAATGCATAGCAAAAGTGACCTTTTCTCTGGTTTCCAAAAGTTCCTCATTTCTGTCTGAGACCTCCTCAGCCTGGACTTCAATGTCCATATCACTATCGGCATTTTGGTTACAAGAATTTAACAAGCCTCTAGGATGTTCCAAATGTTCCCTCCTCTTCCTGTCTTTTTCTGAGCCCTCCAAATTGTTCCAACTCCTGCCCATTACCTAGTTCCAAAGCTGCTACATTTTCAGATGCTTTTATAGCAATGCCCCGCTTCTTGAAACCAATTTTCTGTATTAGTCTGTTCTCACATTGCTATAAAGAGATACCTGAGACTGGTTAATTTATAAAGAAAAGAGGTTTAATTGGCTCACAGTTTGCAGGCTGTACTGGAAGTATAGTGACTTCTGCTTCTGGGGAGGCCCCAGGAAACTTCCAAGTATGGCAGAAAGCAAAGGGGGAGCCAGCATTTCACATGACCAGAGTAGGAGGAAGGCAGGGAAGTGCGACACACTTTTAAACAATATGATCTCATGGGAACTCACTCACTATCATGATAACAAGGAGAGGCAGCTAAACCATGAGAAACTGCTCCCATGATTCAATCATCTCCCACCAGGCCCCACCTCCAACATTGGGGATTACAATTCCACATGACGTTTGGGTGAAGACAGATCCAAACCATATCAGGCTGAAAATAGTTTTTTCCTCAGAAAATGAAGGGAACTGCTCCACTGCTTGCTGCCTTGAGTATTGCTGATAAAATGTTTGATACTAGTTTGAAGATTATTTCCTTGCATATGAGGTATTCTTCTCTCCCTGTTACAAAATGACTTAAGAAATCCTTTTTACTTAGAGTTTTGAAAATTGAAGACAATGAAACAGGGATATAGAAATGGGTTCCTTCCCATTTACTTCACTTGGCTCTAGATATGTAAATTCAATCACTTCTTTTCCTTCAGCATAAATAATATTTTAAGGTTTCTTTGATAATCAACACCCTCCCCATTTATCTTGTGTCTCTGGGGTCTTTATAATAAGAGGAAAAACCACTGCATTGATCTACCAGATTTGTCTTTTTACCCAGTGAGATAAACAATAAATCTTGAGGCTTGAGGATAATCTTTGACCCTATGTCCTGCTCTCCACTAGGGCAAGGGTTGGCCCTTCAAGGCCCTGAGCCCAGGCTTTGCTGTGAGCAGCCCACTTATCAGTTCTCACATGCAGAGGTCAGGTGCCTGCAGCTCTCCCAGGCTGGAAAATCACACTTTGGTGCCATAGTTCTGGGGTCTTGGGGTGACCTTGCTCCCATGGCTCTACTAGACATTTTCCTAGCTGGGATTCTCTGTGGTGACCCAGTCTCTGTGGTTGTTAGGCACTGTCCTAGCAAGGACCCTCTTGCCTTCCCACCCCTGTGGCAATTCTCTGCCTGGGTCCTGAGACTCTCCCAGGCATCCTTTGAAATTTAGGTAGAGGTAGCCAAGCCTTCACGCACATGTACTCTGTAATCCTGCAGAACTGGCACCACATGAACACCACCAAGATTTTTGGTTTATACCTTCTGGAGTGGAGTCACAACTAGGGTGGTCAAATAGCAGTGTGCTAGAATTCAGGAAGCAGAGACTTGAGGCAACCCTGGGCAGCAAGCTTCAAGATCCCACAGCTTCCTGGTCCCCTCCTTTAAAACTGTTCTGCCCCAGGGCCCTAGCACTCTAGGTCTGTAATGGAAGTGGCAGCCTCAAAGATAGGTGAAATGCCTTCCAAGTCATTCTTTTATTCTCTTTTATGAATAGCATGGGGCTAACTTCTATCCATACTAATCTTCTTATCAAAGGGTCACTTAGCCAGGCATACCCTTGGTTTTCTCTCCTGAACACGTGCTTTTTTATCTTTATTTTACTAGGCTGAGAGTTTTCCAGATTTTTATGTTCTGCTTCCTATTTGATTATAAATTCTGTCTTTAACTCATTTTTTCTATTCTCATATTTTACTATGTAAGCAGTTGAGAGAAGCCATGCAGCACCCTAAACACTCTGCCTAGAGATATTCTCCACTAAATTTCCTAGTTCATAGCTCTTAAATTTTGCCTTCCACAAAGTAATATGATATGGAAACATGTCGGCCAGTTCTTTGCCACTGTGTAAGAAGGATGGCCTTTTCTTCTGTTTCCAATAAGATATTCCTCATGACCCTCTATGACCTCATCAAACTGGTCTTTCAGCATCCACATTTCTACCAACATTCTGTTCATGACCACTTAGATCATCTTTAAGACAGCCTTTCTCTACAGCTCTCTTCTTCTGAGGCCCTTACCAGAAGCAGCCTTAGTGCTCAATTCACAGCAATACAGGCTTTTTCCAGAATTAACTTTATGACTGTTTCAGCCTCTAGCCATTACCTACTTCCAAATCCACTTCCACGTTTTCAGCTCTTTGTTATAGGAACAACCCCACTGCTCTGGTGCTGGTTTCTGTCTTGTAATTTTGTACTGCTATAACAAAACACCTCAGACTGGGTCATTTATAAATAGAAATTTATGTCTGACAGTTCTGAAGACTGAGAAGTACAGGATCAAGGTACTGGCAAGTTTGTTTTCGGGTGAGGGGTGCGCTCTCTGCTTCTAAGAGGGAAGCTGCATCCTCCTGAGGGCAGGAATGCTGTTTCCTCACATGGCAGATGAGAGGAATGACAGGGAGCACTTCCTTCAACCTCAAGCCCTTTTATAAAGGTGCCAGTCTCATTCCTGAGGGATGAAAGCTCATGACTTAGTCACCTCCCAAAGGCCATACCCTTTAACCATGTTGCATTGCAAATTAAGTTCCAACATGAATTTTGGAGGAGGCATCATCCTTCAAACCATAGCAATTATGTTTTTCTCTTCCACGCTACCTGTGTTCTTCCTAAGTTCAATTGTCATTTCTTTTTTTAAAACAGGGGTGTGAAAGTTTCCCTGTGGTTAGGACATAGAGGAATAAGAACAGAATGTGCTCCTGCCCAAAATGGAAGAAATGGCCTTCAACAGACTAATATATATCTTCCTTTAAAGGTATTAAATTGCTGTGGCTCCAAAGAAGTCTAAGAGAATCAAATTCCAGAGAGACAAAACATTTCCTAGGTGAACAAGGACACAACTCTCATAATTGGAGCCAGGTGCTAATATTGGCGGTAAGATAAGCAGAGAAACAAGTCTACCAGAGAAAGATGGTCTGTGTTTAGAAGAAACTAGCCAACTATTGATGAACCTATAAGCTGATATATTGAATTTGAAACTATAAAAGCCCAAACTATAAAAATTAATTCAAGATAGACTGCTATCCTAAATGTAAAAGCTAGAGGTATAATATTTCCAGCAGAAAACATAGGAGAATATCTTTTGTGACTTGGAATCAAGCAAAGATTTCTGAGGTAGAACAAAACAAGCAGAAATTATAAAATAAAAATGTAAATAAACTGAACTTCATCAAAATTAAAAACTCCTGTTCTTCAGAAGACATCATTTAAAAAATGAAAAGTGAAGTAACAGACTGGATGAATATATATCCAGTATACATAAATGACATAGAACTATATCCAGGATATTAAAAGAGCTGTTACAACCCAATAATAAAAAGGCAAACAATCCAATAAAAATGGGGCAAAAGACTTGAATAGACTTTTCACAACAGATATACACATGGCCAACAAGCACAACTGAAAGTACTTAACATTACTAGCCAACAGAGAAATGCAAATTAAAACAAGAAGAAATCTTATTTTATACCAACTATGGTTAAATTTAACAAGGCTAACAATATCAAGCATTGACAAGACAATCAAATAATCAGATCTTTCATATATCGCTTATGGGAGTGAACCACATTGGAGAACCATTTGGTGGTTCCTTCTAAAGCTAAATGTACACCTACCCCATATCACAGAAATTTCACTCACTGATATTCACTAAGAAGTGAAAACCTATGTCTACACAAAGACATGCTCACAAATATTTATAATAGTGTAATTCTTACTATTCTCAAATGGGAAAAAGCCAGATGTCAATCAAAAGGAAAATGAATAAGTAATTATGGTATATTAATTGAATGATGCTGGTAAGAAGTAAAATGGAAGGATCTACTGTTACGTAAGACCACATGGATGAATCTCAAAAACACACTGAATAGAGGAAGCTAGAAAGAATAGAATAGGCCGGGCGCGGTGGCTCAAGCCTGTAATCCCAGCACTTTGGGAGGCCGAGAGGGGGCGGATCACGAGGTCAGGAGCATCGAGCATCCATCCTTGGGTCGTAACATGGGGTGGAAACCCGTCTCTGCTAAAAAATACCAAAAAAAAAAAAAACTAGCCGGGCGAGGGTGCGGGGGCGCCTGTCAGTCCCAGCCTACTCGGGGAGCTTGGAGGGCAGGAGAATGCGCCGTAAACCCGGGAGGGCGGGCTTGCAGTGAGCCTGAGATCCGGCACTGCACTCCAGCCCGGGAGACAGAGCGAGACTCCGTCTCCACAAAAAAAAAAAAAAAAAAAAAGAATAGAATATATCCCATAAGACCATGTATGTGAAGTTCTGGGTTTTTTTGTTTGTTTTGTTTTGAGATGAAGTCTTGCTCTGTTGCCCACATTGGAGTACAGAGCCATGATCTCAGCTCACTGCAACCTCTGCCTCCCAGTTTCAAGTGGTTCTCCTGCCTCAGCTTCCTGAGTAGCTGGGATTACAGGCATGCGCCATCACACTTGGCTAATGTTTTCTATTTTTAGTAGAGATGGGGTTTCACCATGTTGGCCAGGTTGGTCTCGAACTCCTGGTCTCAAGTGATCTGCTCACCCCGGCCTCCCAAAGTGCTGGGATTATAGGCAGGAGCCACGGTGCCTGGCTCCGTGTATGTGAAGTTTTGAAAGACAGAACACTGGTTGCCTCATTGGGAGAGGAAAATATCAGGACGGAATGAACTTTATGGTGAGAGAAATATGCTGTATCTTGATTGGGGCAGGGATTCCATGAGTGTGTACCTTTGTCAAAATTCAGATCCCACATTTAAAATGTGTGATTTTATTGTATATTAATAATATCACAGGAAAGTTGAGTACAAAAATAAATGGGGAAAATGAATTAACTATTTTGTTGTAGCTTGTGAAATTTTCCCCACTGTGTTATAATGGAGTCATCTTGCATTAGGGCTAGGTGACAGAACCACCCATATTTGGCAGGCAGGAATTCTACCACTGAACCAGTAATGTTGCTGGCCCCACCCATATTTGAGACAAAATTCATATATAGTCAAAATGACCCTGGAAAAGTCGCTAGAAAAGTGTCCAGTATTTCACAATATAGCACAAAAGCATTTCTCTAGGGAAGAAATCAAGTTAAAAACCACAAGAAATACTCCACGTATTTTTAATCTAGTATAATGCTAAACACATTTTAAATAGTCGAATCTTATTTAATAGAGTGAGATGGTCATGCTATGAAAAGCATGAAGAAACCGAGACCTACTAAATTAGCAAATTTATGCCTCCCATTTGACTGACCATCTGGAATATGTTCCCACTGTGAGTAGAATGAGAAATACTTAAATTATTTTTCTACATGTTCTCTATGTTCCACTGTATATAGTTCAATTGAGATAAGTTAAATGTGCACAATACATGACACTTTTATATGCAGGTCTGTTTTCCCACAAGACTGTGGCTTCATGGGCACATGGGTGGGGCTGAGCACTGGCTGGCTTTCCTCAAAGATAAGCAAGCAGGAAACTAAGCCCAGGCTTGGGATGCCTCAAAGGGCATAAAGGAAAGACCTTACTTGGTCATCCATCCCACTGATCAGCTTTAACTGCCCCCTTGAGAAATTCCCTCAGTGTCTTCAGAAAAGAATCCTCCGGTTTTGTCCTGGGGGTAAAATGCTCCTGTCATCTCCATTAATGAGTAGCAATGGAAAAGAGGAAGAACCATCCTTCATACCATAGGCCAACACTCAAGTTTTGCTCCTTTCCTCCCTCACTTTGTCATAGTTCCCAATTTTAAGACCTTTACTGAGTAGTTTCTTGATTTCTTTACTGAGCTATGTTTTATATAATACAAAATTATACTTTTTCTATCTTTCAAGAATGTTTTAAAATCAAATCTACTGTTTACTCCCCTCCCATTCTTTTTGCCACTTGGGGTTTAACCATTAACTGTACAGAAGAAGGTAGTAACTTTTGCTTGAGTTCAATCCTATAGCTTTTAGTAAAATCCCAGATATCAATGATTTGAATATCATTAAATGTCAAAAATCTTTTCTGGTTATTCCCTAAGTCTATAATCTCTCTTTTAGGTCACACACTCCCTTATATGGAACCTTTGTCTTTATGTGTACACATTACTTCCTAAAGAAGAATGAGATTAAAATCATAAACTATTGAGGGTCACAATTCCCTCTATATCACTACAGAAAGTGTTCCTAACTTTTAATCCATGGATGCACTTAAGTGGATCCAAACACATCCTGAAATTGTATACAGACCATCTGCATATGCATGTAGTCATCTATTTCTGAGGAAAAAAACACATATTTTATTCTAAAAGTGATCGAGGCTGGCATAATGACTCACACCTATAATCCCAGCAATTTGGGAGGCTGAGGTAGGAGACTGCTTGTGAGCAGGAGCTCAAGAACAGCCTCAGCAATTCAGCAAGACCCTGTCTCTACAAAAAAAAAAAATTAAAAATTAGCCAGGTATGATGGTGTGCACCTGTAGTCCCAGCTACTCAGGAAGCTGAGGTGAGAGAATCACTTGTGCCCAAGAAGCAGAGACTGAAGCGAGCTGCATTTGCACCACTGCATCAGGGCGACAGGGCAAAATCCTATCCCAGAATATAAATAAATAAATAAAATTAAAAACACAGATTGAAGGTAATGTGATGGAAGAAAAATGTCAGAAAGGTAGTAACTAGATAAATAGACTATATTTCTATTTCTGAGGAAGGGAGTTTTTATCACCTTTGTTACAGTGATGAATCATTTGTCTATCAGAATGTCTTACATTTTTTGTTACACCACTAATAATGACATCGAAATGTTATTTGTAGATAAGACAACACCAGTCAGAAAACTCAATTAGGAAGTTCAGATCCTGAAAACTAACCTTCAGGAATCTAAAATATATTGAAAATGGTCTCTTAAAGGAGTAAGTGTATTAAAACCCAAAAAATCTCCAGGGACATTAACATTCATTTATACAAAAAAACAAAGTCAAAGTATGGAAACAATTCCACAGACATTCCATATGTAGCAACATGTTTCAGAAATGCTTCTTGGCTTCTGAAGCCTAATAGATTAAGTCTAGTAGCTTGCTAAACTGTTTCAAAATTCTAATATAAGCCCCACAGTCTCTCAAGCAAGAATTTATGCATAGGAAGACATGGAAAAAGTAACTGGAAGCTGGACAGAAAATCTTCTAATCCAGAAATAGCAGATAGGTTTCAGTTTCCATGCTGGTATCAAGTACTGTCTGGAGTGATGTGTTGAAAGGATTCTACAGCTCCTGAGCTAGAATTAGTTAGTGATGTGCATAAGGCAACAGGGAAGAAGGGTAGTAGCACATGTACCAGGTGTCTTATATCCCTGGCCTAGTGAGAGAGGTGAGGGCTTCCATAAAGGCAGACGAGCACAATGCTGTATTAGGAAGAAAGGTAATAAGAATGGATATAGTGGGTAGGAGGAAAATATGAATACAAGTCATATAAAATATATTACACAGATGGAAAAACTAGGACAGCAAATAAAAACCCAAACCAACTGGAAATTAAAAAATAAAGAAAATCCAAAAAGAATCCATGAGTCATGAGAAAATGACCTATTTTAAAACTAAAGCCATTCTGCCATATATTTATCCACCCATCCATATCTATTGAGTACTTACTATATGCTATGCAGAGTTGGGAACTAGAAGATACATTCATAAAAACAAGAATTGTTGCCTTGAAGAGCTTGAATTTCATTGAGGAAGACTGACTTGCAAATACAATTATAAAGACCACTCTTCACAGTAAGAATTACAATACGGGTTTGCAAAACATGCAATGGAGTCAAAAGGGAATACATGGCTTTCAGTTCAAGGGAGTCCAGAAGGCCTCCAGTGAACTGGAACTTTATTCTATTTTTTATTATACTTTAAGTTCTAGGGTACATGTGCACAATGTGCAGGTTTGTTACATATGTATGCATGTGCCATGTTGGTGTGCTGCACCCATTAGCTCGTCATTTACGTTAGGTATCTCGCCTAATGCTATCCTTCACCCCTCCCTCCACCCCACAACAGGCCCCGGTGTGTGACGTTCCCCTCCCCGTGTCCAGGTGTTCTCATTGTTCAGTTTCCACTTATGAGTGAGAACATGCGGTGTTTGGTTTGCTGTAATGGAACTTTAAAGGTGAGGGGTTTTCCTGATTTGCTGCTGTTGGTGTGGGCACTACAGACAAAAGAACCAGCAAGTGCAAAAGAGAGGAGGCCGGGCGCGGTGGCTCATGTCTGGAATCCCAGCACTTTGGGAGGCCGAGGTGGGCGGATCACGAGGTCAGGAGATGGAAACCATCCTGGCTAACACAGTGAAACCCCGTCTCTAAAAAAAAAACAAAAAATTAGCCGGGTGTGGTGGCGGATGCCTGTAGTCCCAGCTACTGGGGAGATTGAGGGGGGGTGATATTAAAGGACATAACATATTAACATCTTTCTAATAAATGGAAATATTCACTGCAGCTAGTGGAAAGACTGGGGGAAGAGAAGCAAGGAATGAGTAAAAAGACATGACACAAAAAGGTGAATGGAATGGGAAGATGGTGTATTGTACATGAAGCTCTTCAGACAGTCCTTCAGGCAGCAGGGGAGCAGGATGGTTTTCAAAGCATTTTCGCATTTATGCCACTTTGGTCTTCATAACAAATATATGAGATGGGCATAGATTGACTCTTCAATCCAGGCTACATATGAGGAAAATGCTGGTGTACTGGTGTAAACATTTGAAAAAGTCTCATGAAAAGAAATGACCAAGAGCGGGTGGGTTTAGCAGGAAAGCAAAAGGGAAGAATAAACAAGTTGAAGAGGGAAAAAAAGGTCTTTCTGTAAGATGTGAATTTTTAGTGGAGAGATTTTTAACTTACGTTATATTTGCTTAGTTATGAAAACAATATATTAAAAACTGCAGAAGAAAGTTAAAATGGCCATTTCTTGTGTTGGAGAAAGACAGAGAGAGAGAGAAACTGTGTGTGTGTCTGTGTGTCTGTGTGTGTGTGTGTGTGTCTGTGTGTGTGTGTGTTTTAAACCAGCAGATAAGACCTAAATCTGTACAAGATTTTGAACGCAGCAGCAACGGAGATTTTGTTAAGTTTCAAAGGCCTTGGGTAAAATTCAACCCAAGTAAACAAACAGACTGCAAAACATAATGCTCAAGGGGAAAAACACAGATCTTTTTTTCAGTAACTGTCAAAAAGACACTATTCCTAAAACGGTAGCTATCTGAATTAGAAACAAAAAAATAAAGGCAAAAACCACATTCTGCTGCTACCAGAATCAGAAGCAGAATCAAAGAACATTCAAGGAAGTATCCTTTAGTTGGGCAGGACCAAAAGAATCTGGGACTAGAACTGGGCCCATTACATGCATTTTAAGGGCCCAACACAAAGATCAGATGAGAGAATTTTAATCCACCAGGGTGGTTTCAAGAAAGCAACTTGACCTCTTTCTTAGTTTTCGCATCCATAAAATGAGGATAACTTTGTAAGAACTATTATTGGAAGTAGGAAGAAAAGAATAGAATATTTCTAGAATATATAGGTGAAAAAAATGAGATTATATTTCAAATAAGATATTCTGAATGGCATTTCAAGGTCTCATTGAAGACAGTAAATGCTAAAATTCAGCAAAAAGTCTTTCATAGAATTAATAAAAAATTTCTTTAGCTCAATCTGTTTTGACCTTCATATTCCATGTTAGAGTCAACACTTACAGTTTTTCACACGTGCCCAAAGAGTGCTCCTGTAGAAACATTAATTACTAATTCACTTGAAATTGAATGGAACTGTAATATTTGCTGAGCTCTAGGCTTATCTGATACAAACGTTCATTTTACATTTGAGGAAACTGAGATCCAAAAGAGAGGGTAGGTGTCACATCGATATCAAGTGGCCAAGCTCAGTATACCTCCTGACTCAATAGGGACTCAGTGTATACTGGCAGAATAAATAAATAAAACCAGCTATAGAAAGTGACGTTCTGAATTATCCAGCCAGATTCTTCTCTTTTCACAAGAAACCATGATTCCCTTCTGCTCATCCTCTCCATGTTTGACACTAAGATATTTATTATCTGAGACAATTTTCAATGCATGATGACTTTCCAGAGAAATTCAATGAGGGCTAAAGAAAGCTGTAAGAGAAGGGCCATCGTAAGACTTGATAAGTTAGCCACAGTTCCGCTGCTGTGCTGTGAGGCACAAAAATATAAAAACCATCATTTCCACATCCAAAGAAAACAGACAAGTGCAAAAGTGATCCACACGAATATTAGGACTTCTACAAAACCACCATAAGATTCACTGGTAAGAAAGATCCCAGAGAAGAAAATACTTATCTACACACACACACACACACACACACACACACACACACACCCCTCCAGGTACACCTGACAGTACCTGAAAAATTATTCTTCGAAGTCACCCATCTCCCCACCCTCAGTGGTGACTATGAGAAACAATAACAAAACCTACCCACAAAAGCATCCTCTAATTTCCTTTTGACAACATTACTTGGAGGTACATAGAGATTTTCTACTTATATAGCAAATTGGTAATAGACTAATTAATTTTTCCTTATAGGAAAGGTACTGTTAGCTTGCACATATTTGCAATTTTTCTGGCTTTTAAATTGTACTGTGGAAATCAAGACTTTAAAAGCTACAGATAAAATAAAGACTGATGCTGAAATCATGAAGAAAATAATATGACAGGAATACAAATTGTGGAGGTGCACGGAGGAATTCAGCTCTTCGATGTTCCCAAACAATTAACCTTGTTGATATCTGTTAAACATGCTAAATAGTTTCAGGCTCCTTTCAATCATTCTGGACAGATAAAGCATAACAATTACATTTAATGACAATTTTTCCTCAACACAATTTCCTATACAGTAATTAAGTGCCTTTTTTTGTTCTGTTGAGCAACAGGGTCCACTTCATTTCGAGGTTACAAATTCTTATAATAAAACACTGATACAGTTTTAGAAACAAAACATTTTGCTTTCAGCTAAAATCAAGTGAATACATAGACACACGTAGGGACTCAGAGCTGCCACATACAATAGGGAATTAGATTATTCTCTTGCTTAGGAATATCATTGTTCATATAATCTCTAAAACCCAAAACAGCAGCCTAACATTTATAAAGGGCTTATAAGGAACAATCACATACTAATTTTTTAGCAGCATAATTTTATTTAATCCTCACTTGGTATCAGGAAGGTATGAGAATCATCCCCATCCTATGCATTAAGAAACTGAGGTCTGGAGCACCCAGAAAGTAGAACCACCTGGACTTGAGCTAAGGCAGTCTCACGCCAGAGCTCTTTATTAAATGATATTGCCTCTGCAAGTCATCATATGGGATTTTCTAAACTGCATATTACACAGTTTCCGGCTCTAGAATTTATATTATGGTCCATGTTCTAGAAGGTTCACCTTGAGAAAACAGGCTTGAATTAGAGCACTTTAAAGCAATGATCCTTGAGGGCGGAAGTAATATTTGCTTTTAACTTTTATCTCCCCATAATTATTAGAAAAATACAGAATGCTAGCCGGGCGCGGTAGCTCACGGCTGTGATCATGGCACTTTGGGAGGCCGAGGCCGGTGGATCACCTGAGGTCAGGAGTTTGAGACCAGCCTGGACAATGTGGTGAAACCCCGTCTGTACTAAAAATACAAAAACATTAGCCAGGCATGGTGGCGGGCGCTTGTAATCCCAGCTACTCGGGAGGGTGAGGCAGGAGAATCACTTGAACCCAGGAGGTGGAGGTTGCGGTGAGCCAAGATTGCACCATTATACTCCAGCCTGGACGACGAGTGAACCTCCATCTCAAACAACAACAACAACAACAACAAAAACGAAAAAACAAGAAAAAAGAGAAATACAGAGTGCATTTATTTAACAACCACTGTCCCTAATGGGCTATTCTGGAAGCCTCTTCAAGAGACTGTTTCCTCATAACTGGACTGGAATAAAGATGGAGTCATACAACTTAGGCAATACCATTCTGGACATGGGAATGGGCAAAGATTTCATGACAAAGACACCAAAAGCAATCATAACAAAAGCAAAAATTGACGAGTGGAATCTAATTAAACTTAAGAGCATCTATACAGCAAAAAACTAAAAAATAACTTTCGACAGAGTAAACAACCTACATAATGGAAGAAAATATCTGCAAACTATGTATATGACAAAAGTCTGATATCCAGCATCTACAAGGAACTTAAACAAATTTACAAGAAATAAACAAGCAACCCCATTAAAAAGTAGGCAAAGGACATAAATAGTTTTCAAAAGAAGACATACATGTGGCCAAACAAGCATATGAAAAAAAGCTCAATATCAGTGATCATTAGACAAATGCAAATCAAAACCATTACAAGATACCATCTCACACCAGTCAGAATGGCTATTACTAAAAAGTCCGAAAATTACAGATACTGGTGAGGTTGCAGAGAAAAGGGAACATGTATACACTGTTGGTGGGAGTATAAGTTAGTTCAACCATTGTGAAAAGCAGTATGATGATTCCTCAGACAGCTAAAAGCAGAATTACCATTTCACCCAGTAATCCTGTTACTGAATATGTACTCAGAGGAATATAAATCATTCTACCATAAAAACACATGTGCATGAATGTGCATTGCAGCACTGTTCAGAATAGCAAAGACAATGAATCAACCTAAATGCCCATCAATGACAGACTGGATAAAGAAAATGTTGTATATGTACACCATGGAATCCTATGCAGCCATAAAAAGAACAACATCATGTCTAATGTGGGAACATGGATGGAGCTGGAGGCTATCATCCTAAGCAAACCAACACAGGAACAGAAAACCACATACCTCATGTTCTCACTTATAAGTGGAAGCTAAATGATGAGAACTTGTGAACACAAAGAAGGGAACAACAGACACTGGGGTCTACTCGAGGGTGGAGAGTTGAGGGAGGGAGAGGAGCAGAAAAAAATAACTATAGGGTACTAGGCTTAATACCTGGATGATGAAATAGTCTGTACAGCAAACCCCTGTGACGCTAGTTTACCTACATAACAAAGCTTCACATGTACCCTGGAACCTAAAATAAAAGTTCAAAATAAAAAAGATGGGGTCATAGGCACTTATGCCAAATGAGTAACATGATAGTTAAGCCAGGCCTTGGAGTCAGACGGACTGACACTTGAATTCAGCTTCTGTGACCAAGCAGTATGATTTGGAGCAAGTTGCTTAACTTTTCTCAGTACCAGTTTCTACATCTGTACATTAGGAATAATGATATCTATCCCAGAGAGTTGTTTCAAGGATCAAATGAGTTTATGCATTTAAAGAAAAGCACTTTGAACAAAATACGTAATTAATGGCAGTTCCTAACAAAAATTTAATGCATTTTAAAATTGAAATATAATTTGCATGCAGCGAAATGCTTAATATGTGTATCATTTAATCAGCTTTGATGATGCATATCAAGACACAGAACATTTTCATCACCCTAGAAATTTCCCTCATGAACATTTCCCAGGCAATACCTCACCAGAAGCAAGCACTGAACCGATTTCTGTCATCATAGATTAGTTCTGACTATTCTCTACTTTCATATACATAAAATTATACAAGTTTTTTTCTGGTGTTAGACCTATACCATACTACTTTTGAGATTTGTTCATGTTATTATGTGTGACAGTCTTTTTATTGTTGAATAGTATTCTACTATATTAGTCCATTTTCACATTGGCTATAAAGAACTACTTGAGACTGGGTAATTTATAAAGAAAAGAGGTTTAATTGACTCACAGTTCTGGAAACTTACAATCATGGCAGAAGGCAAAGGGGAGACAAGGCATGTCTTACATGGTGGCAGGAGAGAGAGAGAGAGAGCGGGGAACTGCCAAACACTTTTAAACCATCAGAGCTCATGAGAACTCACTCACTACCAGGAGAACAGGATGGGGGAAACCACCTCCATGATCCAATCACCTTCCAGCCAGGTCCTGACCTTGACACGTGGGAATTACAATTAGAGATGAGATTTGGATGGGGACACAGAGCCAAACCATATCATCTACTTTATGAATATGTAAGAGTTTATCCATTTTTTTTGTTAGACATCTGAGTTGTTTTCAGGATTGAATTATTATAATTAAAGTTATTAAGAAAACTTGTGCACAAATGTTTTCAATCCTCTTCGATAAATACCTAGGAATGGAATTTCTAGGTCTTAAAGTAGATAATTGGACAACTTTATAAGAAACCGCCAAATTAGTTTTCAAAGTGATAGGAACATTATATAATTCTACCAGTAATGTATGAGAACTGTGGTTACTTCACATCTTTTTAACTTTTGATGCTCTCATTCTTTTTATTTTTAGCCATTCTGATAAGTGTGTAGAACTATCTCATTGTGGTTTTAATTTGCATTTGAAAACAAATGCAAATTAAGCACCACTGCTTGTCTTTATTGGCTATTTTATCTAGTTTTATGAAGTGCATGTTCATATATATGTTAAATGTATGCATTACAAATATTTTCTCCTAGTCTGTGGTCCATCTCTTTATTTTCTTGGTGGTATTTTTTGATGAGTAGATGCTTTTAATTTTCATGAAGTTTAAAGTATTTATTTCTTCTTACGTGTTTGTGCTTGTGTCCCTTCTAAGGAAATCTTTTCCTCTGAAGTTATAAAGATATTCTAGCTTTTGTTCCAGGAGATTCTCTAGTTGGGTTGCTTTTTTTTTTTTTTATTTTTTTTTTTTTTTTTTTTTTTTTTTTTTTAATTTATGTTTCAATCTGTGCTCTGACTCAAACTGATTTTGTGTATGGTATAAGGTAGACGTTAAGCTTCTTTATTTTACATAAATATTCAGCTGTTTTGTACTATTTGTTGAAGCACTTTTTCCTCTTTTGAATTAACGTTGTGCTCTTGTTAAAAGCCAGTTGAATATATATATATGTCTACCTATTTCAGAACTCTCTATTCTGTTTTATTACTTATTTTTATTTTTATAGGGACAGAGTCTCGCGATGTCACCCAGTCTGCAGTGCAGTGGCACAGTCATATCTCACTATAACCTCAAATTCCTGGACACAAGCTATCTCTTCGCCTTAGCCTCCTGAGTGTCTAGGACTACAGGTACGTGCTACAATGCCTGGCTAATTTCTTTCTTTGCTTTTTTTTTTTTCTTTTTTATTTGATTTTATTTTTTGTAGAAACAGGGTCTTGCTATGTTGCCCAGGCTGGTCTTGAACTCCTGACCTCATGCAATCTTCTTCTCTTGGCCTCTCAAAGCACTAGGATTACAGGCATGAGCCTTGATGTCTGGCTTACTCTATTTTATGGACTCATTTCTTTATAATGACAGCTATTTTAAGTTTAGTTTTTAAATTAATTTTATATCTATTTTTTCCATTTTGTAGATTTCAAATGCAGTAATTAAAACCTCAGAAATTTTGCTTATGATTTTTTGAAAAAGTTTTTTCCCTTTTGATGTCATATGCACATGTATTTATGCATGTGTTCAGTATGTATACATACAAATATACACATACAAACACACTAAGGCATATAGGTCATTAATATTCTTAGATTGTCCTAGTTTTTAGACATCAAATTTTGTAAGCTCCCTTATTTTCAGAGATCAGGTTGAGCAGTGGTTTCTAAATTTTAGCAAAGCATACGAATTATCTAGATGGTTTATTAAACAAAAACAGATTTCTGGACCTTACTCCAAGAAATTTTGACTTAGTAAAGTCAAATAGTAAGTCTGGGAAAGGGTCGAAGAATTTGCATGCCTAACGAGCTCAGATGATGCTGATGCTGCTGGCTTATGAAACATACTTTAAACAGCATAGGCTTAGAAAAATTAGATGGCCTTTCTAATGTTCATACAGGAGCTTTATTGGAACTTTGATTTGCCTTTTCTAAAGACTAGTTCCATAGCCACTAATTTATAGTGTCTTCACTTGAAAAGACATCTGAAAAATCTATTCCATGCACCACAGCATAAGAGCCAGGAAGCATTAGACAGATTGATGGTACCAACACTGCCTCATTTCCTTCTTCCTTCCTGGAAACTGGGTTTTGGTCTGTGAACAGAGATGGGCACATTCTTATATATACTACAGCTGAATAGAGCCCTGTGATGAACATGCACAGCAAAACAGTCATTCTTCTCCCTGCATCCTCTGTCAACAATCAGAGAGAGCTTTATTGTCCCCTTAATGGTTGATTGGTCTCTAAACCAGAAACATTTTTATAGCCAAGTCCTTTAAAACTTTCCTAAATTTATGTTGTAAGTAGCTAGCATCTAAGTGGATATTCTTGACAGAAGAGACATTCTGAATTAAAGTTTGATACTCTCAAAGCCAAAAAACCTCAGTAATCAAAGTCCCAACCCAAACCCCTAAGCTTCTCTAGGTTTTTGAGGACAAGCAGAGAACATTTTAGTTTTCCTTTCCAATAGACCAAGAATATGTGGAAAGGCTGGGCATGGTGGCTCATGCCTGTAATCCCAGTACTTTGGGAGGCCGAGGCAGTAGTATCACTTGGGGTCAGGAGTTCGAGACCAGCCTGGACAACATGGCAAAACCCCATTTCTACTAAAAATACAAACATATTAGCCAGGTGTGGTGGTGGGCGCCTGCAATCCCAGCTACTTTGGAGGCTGAGGCAGGAGAATTGCTTTTGTACCTGGGAGGTGGAGGTTGCAGTGAGCTGAGATTGTGCCATTGCACTCCAGCCTGGACAACAGAGTGAGACTCCAACTCCGAAAAAAAAGTAATCATAAAAAAAATGAATAAGTGGGAAGAAATAACTGTACCACAACTATACATCAATTATGTAGAATGTTTATACTTGTACAAGGACTCAATAAAGGTACACTGTGTTGTATTTTTCTTTTATGAATGGTTAATTACCTATTTGGCCCTTAAAACCATGTTAATAAAAAATGAATTCTTACTAAGTATTTATACTTAAACTTCCTTAATGATGCCAAAAGAGAAAATAATTTATCTTCTTTATAAAAAAAAGAAAAAGTTATTCTGCCTAGAGAAGGAGGAGTGTTTGTTTGACATGCTTTCTAGCAGTTCTGCAAGCAACATGAACATCACAGCTCAATCATTTATTCACTGGCATTTGGGAATACTAGATAGAAAGTGCTTTATCCTCAAAGGAAGGCCCATTCACGACTGGCTAAGAGCACACACCACACTTACTTTAGCAGTGAGAAATTCAGAAATAAAATGACAGCAGGCCTGTGGCCGTAACTAAAGTGATATTCAATAGCTCCACACTTCCACCTTGCACGCGCATGACATATGACCTATGGTGCCAAGAGAAGGGAGCCAATGCCACACCTCACCTACATTGTTCTCTCGGTTCCCAGAAGCCTTTGGGTTATGAAGGATTATTTTTCTTTCTTTTTTGAAGGAGATTAAAAGGGCATCAAGTGAGTTACCAATGGAATTTTCAGAGACATCCTACAACTTCTCTTGAATATGCCATGTGGTTGTAAGCTGTAAAATCATCTTTTCCCCAGTGCTTTTAACTAGCAGTGAAGGCAATCCTACTACTCTCTACAGTAGATGAGCACAGAGACTTAAATTCTACTAAGTCTGGGAATGAGCCTGGCCCCTGACCCTTTCTTGCTACACAGCCTTAGAAAACCTTTTTACTTATCTCCCCTTTGGTTTCCCAGAACAGAAATCTCTATCCCAGATGGTTGTTATGAGTTGTGCTTATAATATTTTTTTTCAAAGCTCATAGCACAATGCCTGACTCATAATACACACTCCACAAATGGTGGTTCTAAGCATTCTATCTCTCCTCTCACTCCATCTGTCCCTCCCTCCCTGACACTCTCTCTCTCTATATATATATACACATATATGCATATACACATGCGCATGCATACACACACACACACACACACACACACACACACACAGATACTATTCAATAAATTACATATATTTATACATACAGGTTTTTGTATGTGTATAAGGATGTATTTATATGCATGCAAATGCATACTTTGTTGATGAGTGTCTAATTACCATTACTGTGATAATTATCATTTGAACTAGAAAAAAATAATTGAGACCTTTTGACTTCAACTTAGAGTCTGCTCCAGCATGGGTATATATCCAAAATAAATACAAAGACAGCTCCCCTGAAGACCTTTAACAAAATTTTGTCAAAGTCTCCTGTGGACACTGTAAATACGAATAGTGTATTACACAGCACCACTTCTTTACTAGTCTCTTTACCTGAAGTCTTTTATCACATAAGTATCTACCCTCATTTCTCTTTTCTTTCTAGCTGAGATACCTGCACAAACCTGTCTGCATGCTTTGTCTTTGCCCTCTGACCACCCTCTTTATTATAGAGTCAATGCAGGCTTCCTTCAGTTTCTACCATTGTATCTTTACCTGTGGTAATACTTCCCATAAGTGATGGGATCTTTTCAAGATAGAAAAGATCTTTCCTTTAAGAGACAAAGTAAAGAGAAGAAGAAGGTTAGGGAAAGGGGGAGGAGAAAGGCTGCGAATATAGATAAGTATCTTTAAATGTATCACATTTGTCTTAGAAAATAATAAAGTCACAAACCCATACCTTAGAAGTCCTAATCTTCTTGAATCATGGACATAAATTTCAGGGCAACATTGGGATTAAGAAAATCCCCTCAGGCCACCACAAAAGGAACAGTTGTCTCAGCCTTCACACAGGTTCCAGTATAGCCTTCTCCAAATCCCTGAGGATGGAGGTTTCTTTCAAGTCTACAAAATCACCAGAGAAAGACAATGTCCATAAAGAAAAGCAAAAGCAAAAACAAGACAGAGTGATATTAAATTAAAGGCCATTTGGTTTGGAGAGACTAAACAAAAGATATTTTAAATTCTGTTTGTCATAAAATTGCATAATGCCTGAATGGATTCAGTCCTGACTGAATTAAAGAATCATACAAAAAGAAAATTCATAGTGTATCAAGGCTAGAAGGTATTTTAGGACTTATCAAATCAAATTTGCTCATTTAACTTACAGGAAAACTGAGGATGGGAGAGCAAAAGTGATTTTCCATGATGATTCATTATCTGTGGCATAGTTCAATCTGTGTGTCAAGCAAATCTTTAGTATACGAAAACAATGTGTTTAACACTGGTCTATCATAAAAGTAAGACCAGGCACCAGTGCATCACTCCACCTTGAAATACCTCCCTCAGTTGACTTCTAAGGTACCAAGCTTACTGCTACCACTGGCCACTTCATCTTGGCTACCTCTGTTGCATCTTTTCAACCTCCCAGTTTCCAACATAAGGAGATCTTAGGGTTCACTCCTGAGCCTCTTCTCTATACACACTTTCTCACCAGGTACATCTTCCAGGTCCACAGCCTGAGATAGCAGTTATACTCTGACAACTCTGAGATTTGTCTCCAGGCCCAGATATTTCCCTGACTCTAAACTCAATCAACTGACTCTTCAACAACTCTACTTGGGATTCCAATAGGCATGTCAGATATAACATGACCCAACTGAGGTCATGACTTCACCACCACCACCACCAGTTCCCACCTGGAAAATGCTAAAGCCCTCCTTCTTCTAAGTGTATGCCTTCTCAGTCAATGGCAATTTTTTTCACCCAGTTGGTCAGGCCTAAACCCTCCAAGTAAACCTTGATGCCTGTCTTGCCTATATACCTCACATTGTCCATTTCATCAGCATATTCTGGTGGCGCTGTCTTCAGAATAAATCCAGCAGCTGACCATTTTTTACCACATCTTTTACTACCCTGCTGGTGCAAGACATCATTAAAGATCTGCAAGGTTGCACAACAGGCTCTCTCAGACTAGGGCTGGTATTCTCCACCAGGCCCATGTAAGAGAATGACACTCCCCTGCTCAAAACCTTCCACCTCACTCAGACTCAAAGTTAAAGTTGTTACAATGGCCAAAAAGATCCTGCTTGATGTTTGATGTATCTTTCTTACCACCGTCCTCATCATCTACTCTTCTCCCTCTCATTTCTTCCTCTCTAGCCAGGCTGCTCCTCTAACACACCTCTGACTCTATCAGGAGCCTTTGAACTCATCATTCCCTCTACCTGGGAAACTTTTCTCCTCACTGTTTCATGTCTTTGCCCAAATGTTACCGTTCAAGTGAGGACCCTTGTAAAATTACCCTGCTTAAAATTATAAACTCATACCACATATCTCATCCCTTTTTCTCTAGATGTAAAAGTCTTTTTGATGTATTACATGTCTATCTCTTTATTATCTGTCATCCCCCAATAAAATGTAAACTCCATGCATGCAAGAAATGCTATCTCTGGTATCCTGCTGTGTCTCCAGCACTTCACTTCACTGATAACCTTGCACGAAGGTGGAGCTCAATAAATATTCATTGAATGAATGAATAAGCAGACAGTAAGGTTAAGTCAGCCTTCTCATGGCCACTCAGTTGATAAGTGGCTCAGCCTGGTTTGAACCAAAAGCATTCCATCTCCTGTATTTTTGACAACTATGAAATACTGACTAGATGAATGTCTTCTAGTGTTGGGCTTAGGAAAAGGATTGGTATAGTCTGGAGTGTGATGCAAAAGATGAATGTTAGGTATATTTGTGAAGATAGCAAACAAAAGCCCCGAAACTATTTCTAGGAGATACTCTAAAGAGTATGTGTGGCATGTATTGGGACGACTCTGCTTACAGGCTAATACTGAAATCTCATTGTTACTTTCATCATGTCTTTTTCAGATTTTCTGCCTTTGCTTCCATGCCATTATTTCCTGTCATTCCCTCAACTCTCAGTCCCTGCTTTACTATAATAAAAAGTATGAAGTAAAGGAATCCAGGGTTAGACAACAAAAAAGAGAAATGACGTGTTTAGGGAAAAGGTATTGGGCAGTCATCAAAGGACTTTAGATCTAAACCTAACTTGGTCACCAATTTGTCATTTGCCTTTAAGGTTGTCCCTTCTTCTCCCTGGGGTACCCCTCATTTTATTTTATGTTACCCCTCTTTGGGGTAACATAAATTCCTTCGAAGATCTTTAGCTCCCAAAATGATCATTTTTTTTTAACGAATAAAAGGCTCCCTTATCCTCAGTAGTCTAAAAGTGGTTAGGAAATATGGTGCAATGTTTAAGAACTCGGCTTTGGGGTTTACTACTGAACTTCTGGTTCTGGTTCCATCACTGTGGAACCCTGGCCAAGATAATCAACTTCTCTAAGTATCATATTTCTTTTCTATAAAAGAGAGATGATGAAAATACCTATCCCTCTAGGATGTTTATGCAAATGAAACAAAGTCATAGGTAAATCATTCATTACTGTGCAACTGTAAGTGCTCAATAAACTTTTACTGTTCTTTATTTTTAAAGATTTTACTGCTACAGGGTTACATTCTAGATGACATTTTATAAATGTATCTACCTTCATCTTACTTCCCACTAGAGTCTGAATCTTTCCATCTTTTATCATATGACATTGCTTTTGTAGCCCTTAATGACTTTGGGCAACTTTGTCTGGACCAACTCCAGGATCAGTTGTATGCAGTTACCCCAGCTGCCCCCACATTCCAGGGCAGATGGTGGAACATTGTAACATGAGAAAGTCATGTTTTCTGATTCATTCATTGTCTGCTTTCTCATACCCAGCAATTTGAAGATGATCTTGGCCTCAGTTTTGGAATGTCAAGCCACAGTCTACAATTATTGCTGCATTCTGAAGCCAAGAGACACAACACTGGAAGCAAACAATGCTGTAATTCAGCACAATGATAGATGGAGTTATTAAAGAAATTGTGCTGACTGCTTTGAGAATTTAAGTCTCAAGTCTATCCAAATGCATCTTTCTTTCTTCTTTTCCTAACTGATATTAAGAAACTGTCTATGCTCAGGTAGTAACAACAGAAAAATATGTCACCTACCTTTCAGGTTTAGTTACATCCCAACCTAATAAATAGTTACAATGCTTCAGGGAAAAGGTACTTGCAGTCCATTCTAAGTCATCCAAGGACATGATCCAAAGCACATTTACAAAGCAAATGTTTGTGAAATATATAATCTTTGCCACGCACTTTGTTAAAGACTGGGGATATGGTAGAGGATAATAGTGACTTTATTCCTACCTTCATTAAGCCTTTGTTCCAGCAGTTTTTCTTTATCTTTTGTTATTTCTTAAGTTTGCCCAGATATGGTTAGACATGACACACTCCTACAAATTTGTTGATTCTCTCAAGTAGTGATATAGGGTGTGCTGACATAAATATCCCAATTTCTGCTTGATAGAGAGAGACAACTCCATAATTTTTGGTTTTCTTGGGAACAACTCTCATTTCCTTACTTTGCTTCCCACCTTCCACCCAATACACACCTCTTTCTGCTTTATTTTTCTCCTTCAACAAAGAAACAACAAAATTCACCAAATTCCACTATCCATTAATAAGATGCCACACGGCACAGTAAAGGACACTAGGTACAGAGGGCACAGCTTCAGAAATTAGCTTTTTTGAAGTCCTTGGAAACAATAAAGGGATTATATGGTAAAATAAAATGAGAAAGTATATACTAGGAATAATGTGAAATAAAATAATGTCAAGAAAGAACAACATATGTCTTAAATCACCAGTGTCTGCATGGGAAAGTACTAATCATAGAGGTAGGTGGCATCTTTGCCTGTCAGGCAGCCTTGAACACTTCAGGGAATCTGTCATTTTTCAAGAGGTATCAATTAGTGGTTGCTCGGATGGCAGAGTGTGAACCACACCTCTCTAATGGTTAGGTTGTGTTAAAAATGATTCCTGTGAGCATAAAGCACACACAGACATGGGTTTCACAGATACCCTGGCACCAAGACAGACTCCCAAGAGAGGTAGGCATCCTGAGAAGGCAGAACCAGGAAAGTGGGAGTAGTAGAAGGTATTAGCAACTCTAAATGGGTCTTAAGGTTTTTGAGCAGAAGTGTACTGGGGGAAAGGATGAACTATGGATTCAAATGTATCTAATGATGAATTTAAATTTAAAACTATGCCAAGAGATTTGGGTCCTACTGGGAATTAAAGAAGCATTGCTGTAAAGATTTACCTCTCAAGAAGTGTGATCATAGAGATACCATATAGGCATACGCACCTACTGTTGCCAACAATGCTTCACAGTATGTATATTACTTCCATTTGCATAGAAGGAAATTGAGTTTGGAGACTGTCAGGCCTCTGAGCCCAAGCTAAACCATCATATCCACTGTGACCTACAAGTACATATCCAGATGGCTGATTCCTGCCTTAACTGATGACATTCCACCACAAAAGAAGTGAAAATGGCCTGTTTCTGCCTTAACTGATGACATTACCTCGTGAAATTCCTTCTCTTGGCTCATCCTGGCTCAAAAGCTCCCCCACTGAGCACTTTGTAACCCCCACTCTTGCCCACCAGAGAACAACTCTCCTTTGACTGTAATTTTCCTTTACCTACCCAAATCCTATAAAATGGCCACACCCCTATCTCCCTTCACTGACTCTCTTTTTGGACTCAGCCCGCCTGCACCCAGGTGAAATAAACAGCCTTGTTGCTCACACAAAGCCTGTTCAGTGGTCTCTCCACACGGACACGAGTGAAAGAGACATTAAGTAATCTGATTGAAATCACATAACTAGGAAGTGACAAGTCAGGATTCAAACTCAGAACTGACCCTGGAGTATATTGGCATTCACCAAACATGCTGAAAATCACCGTTGCTTCTTTCTTAGGTTTTATTTCTGATTAAACCTAGTTCTGACACTCGGAAATGCCACAACTTAAACTCCAAAGGAATAGCTCAGTCTCCTAATAGTATAACTGAAAACTGGCCCAGCTTAGTCTCTGCTGAGAATAGTAAAGACACCCAAATAGAAGAGGGTACATTTCCTCCAAAGGCCTAGAGGTGGTCACACTACATACTGGAATGAGCTACATGTATTGTAAACCAAGCACCAAGTCACCACAGGCGGTCAACCTCAGTTGTAAAATATTGATTCTATTTTCTAGCAGGTGACAATACTCAAAGTAGGGGCTATAAAACAAAACATTTTGGACATCTAGGTGTCCAACTATAACTAGAATCACCAGTTTTGGCTGGCTAAATATTAAAGACCTTCCCTTCTGTTTATTTCTAGTCTAGACAACAAACAAATAAACTGCTGGTGAAGAGCAAAATAAAATCTGTACTGCTGGATTTTAAAGATTATAGAAAACATCCAGTGACTTTTAGATATCTAATCTCTTGCCAGTGTATTAGCATTATTTTCCTTCTTGATTAGCCTTTTAAATTGAATGGTGAAATCAAAGGGACTTTGGAAAAAAATGTCACTGAATGTTAAAATGAGGGTTTAGGAAATTTCCTGGCACCTGGGCTAACTGTTGTAGCCTTCTTGGCTAGTTAATGAAATATGTGTCTCTCATAAACTTTTAAACACGGGTTACACATTGCTGGTGTGCAAGTAGTAAAAGTAGATGCGCTTTTATAATTGAATGTACATAGAATAGATGCCCACCCTCACCCTTTTCTGTGTGCGTTCACCTGGCACCTCTTCAAGTCTGACATTTACTAATTTAGCTGTCTAGGAATACAGGTCCCCTCTTTTCCTTAAGAAATTAGTCTTTGTTACCAGGGAAGTGGTCCTCATTCCAGCCAAACAGTAAGAGTATGTATGATTTCCTTAAATACATCCACTCTTTGTAGGATTCACATATTCAGACACCACCTCCCATAAGCTTCCATGCATGCCATTGCACCAACACACCATGTACATACCAACAGAATTCGCAGGGCAGCATGCTATCCCACACGGCCTCAAATCTAGACAGCGGGCCCTCTGTGCTGCCTCAAAACCAGGCAATGGCTGACTCCCCTACACAAGCTCCTTACTTGCCAGTGTGAAAGAAGAATTGGACCACATGCTTAGACAGATGGGTGATTAAATTACCAGGGGCTATTTTTGCTAGCTTTCCATGTATCTCTAGATGCCCAACACAATTTTTAAAAATGATCAGAATCACTGATATCAGCAAAAATAGATCAGCATCACCTTATCCCCAGAGCAGCGGTCTTGGATCTCTTGTTCTTAGTGACACATGAAGTCAGATCCACAATATTACACCACTGTGAACACACAAAAAAAGGATGCTCAGCAAAAACCTGTCATTCTAGGAGACTATCAACAAGGATATTATTTTGCCTTGATATCATAAAATGCAAAGATAATACTGGCTAAAGCATTAGATCCCCACCTAGGTTTGATTCCTGGCTCAGCCACCCCCGAGTTGTGTCCTTGGGCATGTTATTTAACCTCTCAGTGCTTCTTCTGCATCACAGATACCGTGATGATATCTATCTCAAAGAGTTCTTTATGATAATCAATTTTAAAGCACTTAGAACAGCATCTAGAAAGGACCTAAGTATGCAATTGTTCGCTGCCAATATTCATTGTCAAACGATTTTGGGGATTTTATTTTTGCTTTAGTAAAATCCTTCCAAAATAAAGTCAGCTGACCAGTTACAGAAAGGAGGAAAACAGGAAAAAACACAAATATAAGACATTTCATCCAGTCAGGACATACAAACCCTTGAGAGCTGGGTAGAAGTTCGATGGTTGAGTATTAGATTTAAGTAAAACCTCCTCAAGGGGCCTTGAATTAATACAATGGTGCCATGCTGGGTCTGAATTTTCTTACTTATAAAATGGGCATAACACCTTAACTGTATTTTACAAGGGTTTTAGGAGGATGAAAAAAATAATAATATGGGCAACAATGTGTTTGCATCTTCCCTACTAGACCAAATTATTGAGAGTATGGACTCAGTTTCATGTCCATTTCTTTGCAACACAGAGTAAGACAAAGCCATTGTATAGACATATTAGCTGTATAGGAAAATGAATCAATCATTTATGTATGATACCCTCCCCTGACTGATGTCTGAACAAAGCCACATAATTTCCTTGTTAACTCTGTGGTGGCAAGCAGGAAAGGCGGGCCTGTAGGGATTGACCATTCACACTGATGTAAACCCAAAGAGTCTGAGGCTCAGAGGAGTAGAATGACTGCCCAACCCCCAAGCCATCAACAAAGCACAACTGACTATCATCATTATTGGCACTCAGCAAGAAGAGTCTCTGAAACTATTATTTATTGAGCTTGTATGTGCCAGCACTGTGTTCAGCTTGTATTTTCTCATGATATCTTTTCAGTAAACTAATGAGACAATATTGCTAGGATTCCCAGTTTGTAGACGAGGAACGGGAAGGCTCGGAGTGTTAAAGTAACTTGTGTAACATTATCGAGCATGGATTAGAACGCAGGAGAGTCTTGAGTCCAGGGTCTGGGCTTCCCATCACTGTGTTATACGTTTTCCTGCTGAGACCTGAACTCATCTTTGCCTGTGATAAAAATTGTAAACATGTTTTCCGAATTTGTTATTTATCTCCTTACATTGCTTATGGTATTTTGTGAGTACTCTTTTCAACTCATAAGAGCAAAGAGTTAATACTCCTAACATATAAACATTTTCTGGAGATAGAAGAGAAAAACTCTAGTAAGTGTCTAGAAAAATAGGCCAGGGGACATCGATAGGAAATTTAAGGAAAAAGAAGTACAAATAGTCTGTGAGCTCAGCCACATTAATATAAGAGAAATGCAAATTAAGGATAGAAAAATTAGAGCATCACCAAGAATAATAACTGCAAAGGATAAAAACACTACAAATATATTTAAATCTATGAGATCATAATAATACTAAGAGCTTGCAGTGAGCTGAGATCCGGCCACTGCGCTCCAGCCTGGGCGACAGAGCCACACTCCATCTCAAAAAAATAAAAAAATTAAAAATTAAAAAAATTAAAAAAAATAATACTAAGAAAAAAAGAAGACAGAAAACCTCTTATTGGTCATCTTTGGGGAACCAGATCATTATTTTGAAAATGGTAAATAATACAAAAACAAGCATTTATCCTGCCTTTCCTTGTGGTCTTTAATCAAATACTGATAAAACTTTCCATTTGTAGAAGTTTTTCACCAAAAATGAAGACAAAATAATAAAATTTTAAGATCAACATTTTATAGCCCCTAATAAAATAGTAGATGTAGGCAATAATTATCAATGGCTGCTAACATTTCAAAAGCGAGAAGACATCATCGCCTCCTGATGGAGGTATGTAGCTTCATAGGTGAAGCTACGTGTGATAAAAAAAACATGCAACCTAAGTTACATCAAGTTGTTATCCTTAAATCTCATTTATAGGAAATCCAGGTGACTGAGAAATATGCTGTAAATAATATCATAGGGATAAAATTGGCAACATCCAGACTGTGAGACTGTCTGTACGACAAATAACCCCATTGTCTTCCACATATAAATTACAAGAAAAATAACTAACAGGGACGGGAAAATTATGGATTAATAGAGACTTCGGAGACAAGAAAGTCTATTTTAATGGATGAAACTCATTTGGATCTTGATTTACAAACAATATGTAAGGAAAAAATATCAATAATTTGAAAAATAATTAGATGCTTGATATTGAAGATTTATTAATGTCTTTGATATGATTCTTTTATTTATGAAAAGGATGTCATCTTGTAGAGATGAACACTGAACTACTTAAAGAAGAAGTGGTACTATGGGTGGGAATTTGCTCCAATAGGGGTTGGGTAATACATACAAGACTGCCCATGAACCAGAAACCTTTGAGGTTTGCTTATGGGTAGATAGGATTTCATTACCCTATCCCCTTACTTTAATATGTTTTAAATTTCCCATAATAAAATTATAAAAAGATAACTATTTGCCACATATAGGTGCATATAGCATCTGCATGACAAGGAAAGTTTACCAAAATGATCCTAATAGTCCTCCTGTCTGGGTGGTAAGATTATGTATCATTTGACCTTTTAAATTTTCCAATTTTTCTTAATAAGCATTTGATGCATTTACAAACAGAAATGAAAAGTAAATATAAAACAATTTATTTCCATATGAGATTTTAAACATCAATAATATTTTATTGTTTAAACAAGAAGCAAATTTTGCAAAATCTTAAGATTTGCTAAAGCTGGGTGATTAGCACACTGTATTCACCATATAATTTTCCTTAATTTAAAAATTGTAATATTTTATAATATAATATTATAAAAGTTGAGAATAAAATATCTGGACTATTACCTGCTATCCCTGTCTATTAGGTTATATTGAATATCTTTTCTCCAAAATAATGTCTAAAAGAAAAGTGTGTTACACAATGCAAACAATATGTGTAAGAGATTCTAGGAATCTGTCCTATGGCAAAATGTTATTATATTATTTTATTATACCTATTATATATATAATTATATATTTTATATATAT
>NW_016816210.1:396948-431599 GCF_001698545.2 Rhinopithecus bieti
TATATAGATTATTACATTTATCTATATATCTTTAAACATTTTGATTTTTAAAGGAATGAAAATATGGCTTGTAATTTACTGAAGGAATTTTACTTTCATACTGCTCAATGATTAGGAGAAAGTCTTAATCATTCAGTTAAAATATTTCGAAAACAACTGGATGGGGCCCTAGGGATTAGGCAATTGAATCCTATTATTTCATAGATGGGAGGAGAAAGGCTTATCCAAAGTCACATAAATGGCTTGGGTCAGATGGATGACAAAAACCCAGGCCTTCAACACCTATTTCCCATCTTTCATGATCGTGTTGCACAGTGTGGCATTTTATAAAATGCTTCTATGATCCCAGTAAAACTACAAAACTACATAGATTATCAGAAAAGGGATATGACAAATATGTGGATACATAAAGAGTTGTGGCTTGTGTGAGGGTACCTGTGATGGAGAAGAGGGGGCTGTGTCTTTATATGTAGATTATTTATTATAGCAGTCTTAGGTTCACAGCAAAATCGAATTGAACTTCATAGAGCTCGCATATATATCCCTTGTGCTCTACTCATCCCTTCAAATGCACAGCATAACCCACCAACTGGCATGGTACATTTCTTAAACTTGATGAACCATTACATTGACACAAAATTATCCCTCAAAACCCACAATTTACATTAGGGTTCATGCTTGGTGTTGTGCATTCTATAGGTTTTGACAAATGTATTATGATATGCATCCTGCATTATAGTATTATACAGAGTAGTTTCTCTGCCCTAAAAGTTCCCTGGCTCCATCTATTTATCCCTCCCTCCCCACAAATCCCTAGCAACTACTGTCTCCATAGTTTTTTTCTTTTCTAGAAAGCCATATTGTTGGAATCATATAGCATATAGACTTTGCAGATGGGCTTTCTTCACGTAGTAATATACACTTAAGGTTCCTCCATGTACTTTTATGGCTTGATAAAAATTTCTTCTTAGCACAGAATAATATTCCATTGTATAGATGTACCACAATTTATTTATCCATTCATCAAAAGAAGGACACACTAGCTCTTTCCAGCTTTTGGTAATTATGAATAAGGCTGCTATAAACATCCATGTGCAGGTTTTTGTGTGAACATAAGTTTTTCACTCATTTGTGTAAATGCCAAGAACATGATTGCTGTATCCTATGGTAAAAGTAGGTTTAGCTTTGTAAGAAACTACCAAACTGTCTTCTACAGCAGCTGTAAAGAGAGGCTCAATTTTAAAAAAGATCAGCTAAGTGAAAATCACACACAAATGGTATTAATCCTGAAATGTCTTAGGCAGGCAGCATGCTCAGGCTGCTATTCTGTACCTCAAAAGCCACTCAACTGTAAGATCTCTGAGGTCAGGGAATTGTTTAGGGTTTGCTGTATTCCCAGTCCTTAAAACAGTACTGGAGCACAGTAAGTTCTCATTCAATGTGTGTTAGATAAATAAATAAATGCAAAGGAAAAATATCTTCCCTCCAGTTTTGTAGCAGAGAGTTCTTAGGTCAAAAACAAGTGAAATGAAGACTTTTCTTAGGGACCAGAGTGTTTGAAAACTAAGTATTTTTAAACAATAGAATCTCACTCAGGCAGAGTCCTCCCCTATAAAAGGTGTGAAAGCCTGGGACAGAGAAAGAAAAGCAGAATCTCTTCTCTTACTCTGAGGCATGGGCTTACCGCATGGAACAGGGGACAGGATCTTCTACATGATTTAAACAGTTTTCTTTTTATTTGCCATGCACGTAAAGTTGAATTTACATAAATTAAATGCACATAAGCTGAGATTCCACTATAATTGCAAAACCATTGCATTGGAAATAAGCTTTCATTGAAATCACATTAGAAACCAGAAAGATTAAATTAGATTTTGAAGCATATTTAGCCCTATCAAGAGGTAGATTATAGAAAGTTTATAAAACAACACAGACACACACAGCAGGCCAGAGTGCCTGGCTAGGAAATGAACAGCCTCATCACCTCAATACAGAGGGGATAGCTGTCATCTCATATCAAGGCCTGGATGACCAATCACCCAAACCGTAGAACTCTTACTCTACAAACTTAAATGGCCATGCAAACAAACAAATCACCTATTCACCTGGCCTCAGTTTCCTAAACTGCAGAAGGGGCATAATATTACCTCTCTATATGATTGCTTAATGGAGAGAGATTACATATGATGGGTCTAGCTTCCTGGTTCTCAATTCTCAAACAAAAACAAACCATAACAATCCCTTAAAATCTAAGTGTGAAGTAATGAGAATTCATTTCAACCTTGTTACCACCACAGGTTTGCTAATCCTGAGCCTTCCCAAAACCTTATGCTTCCCATCCTCAGCACACACTAATTTACTATTTAATATGTCTTAAGAATCCACAGAGCCCTATGAATTACATAAATGTGACTTAGGTGACTGGCTATTATTTTTCCCTCACCCTTCTCACCAGGCAAATGTGAAGCTAAATTAGTCACTTATCATAAAGTTCTCTGAAAACATTAAAGTCTAAAGAAATGCTTGATAATTGTTCTTAGCCATCTGGTGCCAAGTGATGCTCATGAACTTACATGAGCCATTTGGTAAAAATCCAAAAACGTCTATCTTAATTTTATATCTCACTTACTGAAAGTTCCAAGTTGAGAAATTCCTAAGAGGAGAAAATGGTTTATAAAAAGGAAAACAAATGGGTAAATCTTTGAACTCATTCACATAAGAAGGCTTACAAAAATCCACCTCTTGTAATCCTAGCACTTTGGGAGGCTGAGGTGGGTGGATCACTTGAGGTCAGGAGTTCGAGACCAGCCTGGGTAACATGGTGAAAACCTATCTCTGCTAAAAATACAAAAACTAGCCTGGCATGGCAGCGCAAGCCTGTAGTCACAGCTACTCAGGAGGCTGAGGCAGGAGAATCACTTAAACCTAGGAGGCGGAGGTTGCAGTGAGCCAAGATCATGCCACTGCACTCCAGCCTGGGTGACAAAGCGAGACTCTGTCTCAAGAAAAAAAAAAAATCTACCTCTATCACTGGTTTTAACAAATGAAACTAAGGTAACATCACAATGTTAACCTCTCTAATACATGTGCACACACATGGTAGAGGATTAATTGTGTCTGCTTTTCTTTCTCAGTTCTTTCACATGACTAGCTACACATCAGTGCCTCTCATTTGGAGAAGATTGCTGGATCTCCTGTGGTCTCTCTTCTTCCCTAGACTGAGCCACTAAAAGCAGACATCCCCTTGTCTGCATTGTTATAATAGCCTTCAACTAGTCTCTACTCAAGGCATACCTGGCTGATCCCAGTCCATTGTCTACCTGACAGATGAAAGGATCTTAAAAATAAATGATTTCCACTTCTCTGTCCAAACTTTCCAAAGGCTTCCCACTGCCATTAGAATGAAATCCCAAATTCTCAACATTGCTTAGGAAGTCATCTGAGACCTGGCCCCTGGCTACATCACCAGTGGCATCTTGTACCATACCCTCTCACCTACTCAGTGTACACCAGCCACACTGGGCATCATTTCTTTCACTGTGAAGTGTCACACTCTGTCTTGTCTCGGTGCCTTGAGAATACTGGAAATAGAAGATATCACTTTGACCCACAAGCTCTCCAAAAGAAATATGAAAACAGATTTGAGGGTGATTTGCGAATGTCTCTGAGCACCTCCTCTCTTCTTTTACTCATTCATAAGGAGGTTGTGTCCATCTGCCCATGGATGTTTTAGAGCTTGTTTAATTTCCTTCTTTAATATAATAGTGTAAATAGATACAATTTGCTAAACATATTTTTTTTTCTTGTTCAAATATTGTCTTTCTCATTCCTCCCTCCTCACCCCAGATCTCAGACTCTTCACAACACATTTACCCTCACAATTTATAAAAGCTGGCAGCCTGGATACTAAACTCAGTTCTCAAGCAGGGTCAAACCAGCTGAGACACCCACCTGGAGTAGCTAGAAGAACATTACTTATCTTTCAATGATTTTATGACAACCTCTAGCTTCTGAAAATCACTGGATATTACTCTAAAAATAAAACATTACAGATAATTACCTCTTAGAATGGAACAAATCATTATATTAATTTGAAAAGTTATCTTGGATATGGGAAAGAGTTTTTTTTTTTTTTTTAAGTTGCCAGTGTACATGAAAAACCTCATTTCTGAGAGGAAATAAGGAACAAAAAATTGCTTCATGCTTCCTGAAATTCATTTTGCTGATGCTAATAACAAGTCCAACACTGTACAGTCCCGGAGAATGCTCAGAAAGAATTACAGAAAGTGTGTCAGAAGGAGAGAAAGGAAAGAAAATTATAGGTGAGTGAAAAATAGCTCTTTAATTTTGGAAGAATATTTGGGATTCTATGGACTCTGAACTCAGTACAAATAAGTTAAAGTAAAAATCTAATGACTATAATTCCAAGGGAAGAAATATAATAAAGCCTTATAGAGGTCAGCAAAACAAAATTAAAGGTAATATTAGTAGCAGTATTAATAAAACCTAATCCTATTCATATGTATTGACCCACTTCTTTCTCCTAACAACTTGTGAGGTAGGTTCTCCTATAATCTCCACCTCACACATGGAAAAAACAATCAACTTATCCAAGGCAGCAGTGCTGAGATTTGAGTCAAGGTGACTTGGCTCTGGAGTCCACGCTTGTAACCATGACACTGTGCTGCTTCTCACATCTTAATGGAAGTCAGATGCAAAGAGATACCTTAAATATTACACTTTGCTACTGATCCTCAGAGCAGAGGTGAGTTATCTGCTCCTGACAATGCAGGACAGAAACTCAGAATATTGTGTAAATAAACAAAACTAAGTCCTAGAGGTCTTCTGACATGTGTCAAATGATCTGAGGTCTCTTGATTCATAACCCATAGTTGTCCTAACAAGCCCTGGTACCTAATTTGGCAAATACCTATGGAGTGCCTTTCAAACATTTGTCACAATGTTGACAAATGAATTAGACATAGGGCAGTAAATGGATTAGGAAAGTAAGTACAAAACGTTGTGGGATCACAAATGAGTGGATAACACACATTTGGGACATTAGAGAGAGGGGCACGAGATGGAGGCTGAAGGGGGTTTGGCTGGATGAAAGCGTAGGAGGGGAAGAGATGTGAAGACCATTTCAGGCAGAAGAAACTATGGGTAAGAAAGCTTGGAAGAGAGAACACTGTACTTTCAAGGAAATTTATAAAGTCCTATATGGATGGATGAGTTGCATATTTTGAGGACAGAGCACTCTATAAACAATCAGAATGGAAAAATACATTGGGATGAGTCACACAGAGCCATCCAGGCTACGTTAAGGAGTTTGAACATATAAAGCTGTCTTTAGGTTTCAGGGAAAAGAAAGACTTCTAGCTCAAATGACTTTCTTCTCCTTCCTATCCCACTCCACTTACCCATTGCACCATCCCCACCAAACAGAAATCAAAAAAGAACCAAACAAAACTGAGTCACTGAAATTAGCATAGAACCTGAAAGGGAGAAGATGAAGTCAACAAGATGAGAAGTGAAGCGGGGAAAAAGTATGTGTCCAGAAGAAGAGAAATGTTACTTCACAAGAAGGCAAACAACTACAGGGCAACTCTGAATGATGAGATCAAAGGACCTATCAGTTGTGTGTAAAACCAGCTAGCAGGAGCCACCTGTCAAATTTTCAGGAGTTTCATGAGCAGCTTGTTAAGTCATCAGTAACTTGAAAACAGCCATATTGGGAATATTCACACTATGAACATTGACAAATGTTCTAAAATAGGGCTTTTCTTTCTTGAGAGGTGAGTTATTAGCAAGCACTGCCTATATTCACTGAGTGTTTGTTGCTGTTATTATTGGAGAAAAATAAATAATACAATGGTTCCATTTTTTAAACTCCCCCTTACTCTATGAACTCTTTATGTATTAGGAAGGGCAACACAAATCTGAAATAATAGACTGTTGTCTAATTTCTTAGCCCAATGTATTGGTGTTGGCTTAACCCACTCACAGCAAGGCTAAATACTGAACTTGATCAACCCTCTTATCCATGAGTTCCTACTGATCTTTGTAGACCTACAACTCCACCAAATGCATGAAATAAAAAACAATATATTTGATTAGGAAAGCCAATAAGACTTGATAGAAATAATATCAATGCTTTCAATATTCTTAAAGTAAATACAATTAGGAGTTTTAGATGGCTGTTTCAAATAAATGAAATTATTAACGTGTCATAAAGATATATTCCATATATTTGATAAATACCTAGTATATTTCATTATTAATATGTATAACAGATTATACTTATTTAATGCTATATGTATAAGGCATCCAATCTTATAACAATCTCTACTTGGCTTTAACTATTATCTCCATTTTACAGCTAAGAAAATTCAGGTTTATATATTAAATAGCTTGCCCAAATTTTACAGCCATTAAGAGACAAAAGTTCCTAGCCATTGATTCTATAGCAAAAACTGTTAAATCCTATACATAACTGCTTGCTAAGATACTTTAATGCCATTAGGTAATGTTATGAAATGCAAAAGTAAAGTCATGCAATTTTAATTTTTTTAATTAACATTTTAAAAATTAAACATTAATGTTTACTAGAAGGTGTGCATCCTAGTTTACTCTGGTTTTCTGGCATAAAAATCGGCAGTGCCAAAGATTGGAAAGGATTAGTTTTCTTTATTGCAACAGAAACCCTTAAATGGCTGACAATATACCGACTGATCAAATTAGACAATGTGCTTCATTCCTTTCATAAAATATTCCAAATGGTGCCCATATTATAATAAACATTAGAAACTATCAGACTACTCTCTTGTATTTCACATATTTCTGTTTAGATGTACGTATACCAAGAAGCAACTGTGCTTGTTCCCAAGCTTGTTTACTTCAGCTACTCTTGTTTGCAAAAGCACATGTTTCTACATTATTCATTATAAACACTGTGTAAATCAATAAAATGTGTGGAAAAACAGAATTGCTGTTTCCATGGAGAGTAAGTTGAAAAACATTAGTAGGCATAAATCTATAAATGGCAGAAAATATTAACTTGCACAAAAGATATATCTATAAGGAGGAATAGGAGTTAAGAGCGGGAATGACAAAAAAAAAAAAAAGAAAAGAAAGATCAACTACTTTCAGTTGCCTGGGAGGGAGGATTTGTGGGAAGACAGAGAGCTTCATTGAAGAGATGTTTGATTCAGCTTTGAAAAATGACTAGCATTTTGGAAAGTGGAAATAATACACATTTAAGTTAGCATGACCAAGTAAAAATCTAATTTAGAAGAGAACAATATGCATATTTTTATACATAATTATTGAATTGTAACAGAATTATAAATGAAGAAAGATCTGCTAGTCTCATACAGAGATTTTAACCTGAAATCATGAATGAGCTGCTAGGGGTTCCATTAACCCCCTGCAATTTATGTAAAGGTGTTTTTCACATTTTCCTAGACAGAGGGCCCACCACTTCTGATCCAAAATGGATTTAGAACCACTAACCTACAGACTTATTCCAAGGTAAATTGATGGGTTCATGAGGTAGCTACTGCCTGTTGACTAAAATGAGGATTATAAATTAGTCATAATTGTCAGCTTTATGTGCTTTTAAGAATTGGTAGCAGACAGCAGCAGTAAGGGACAGTTACTGAGAAAAGCAGAAAAAATAATGCTGGGCAGAAAAATAGAGTGACTGTATATCACATTTAGAAAAGAACTTAATTAGAACTCAACCTGTAGACAATGACTCTTTAACACAGAGATCAAATGTCAAGGGGAAGAGATATGTTCTGTGATGAAAAACGAACATAAGCAATAGGATACACATTTCCTAAAACATGGTTAACAATTCTTTACAGGGTAAAGAATTTAAGTCACCCTTATGATATTGGATACACTAAAATAATTCATCACTAGAGACTCAATAAATTAAAGATAAATGTCATAGTGTTGCCATTTCATATACTCAACATCGCTGAAAGGAGATTAACTTTATATGTATAGATATTAGTGGGCAAGAAAGAGAAACATAAGTATCTGTCTTCTAAAGAGATTTATGTGATACATATGCCCATTCTAACAAGCTCTGAAATCCTACTTTTATTAGTGTGCCTCAAAGTTGTGAACAGTTAAATATAGATCATTAGTCAGTGCATGGTTAATTACATATCAGTATCTCTTGAAGATTAAAACATCTGCAGTTTAATTATCTTCACATAGCAGATCTCATTTTCTACTCATTCAAGTTGGAACAATGTAGTCACAAAATAGATTGTTCTAGATTAAAATCAGCTTAATAGTACTTCACAAAGCTAATTTAAAAGGAAGAACAAAACACACCTGCTTCGCGTCTCAGGGAGAAACAAGCTCCTGCTTTATACCTTTCTGCATTCACATGAATGCCATAGCAAAGCATTCACCCTGTAGTCCTGTCTTTCCTTCACTACTTTTACATAGCAATCACAGTTTTCACACAGCTAGCTCTTGAAATTCTTCTTTTCAAATCTGCAAATTTGCTAAACTTTCCATTTAAATGATTTCAGTTCTGGTTTTGAGGTCCTGTCCCTACACATAAACAGATCATCTTCAGATTTGGATCACTGCACACAATTACCAACACAGTATTATTCTCCTGCTATTTTTTTTTTTTTTTTTTTTTTTTTTTGAGGCAGAGTCTCTTTCTGTTGCCCAGGCTGGAATGCAGTGGCATGATCTCCGCTCACTGCAACCTCCGCCTCCTGGGTTCAAGCAATTCTCTGCCTCAGCCTCCCAAGTAGCTGGGATTACAGGCACCCGCCACCACACCTGGCTAATTTTTGTATTTTTAGTAGAGACGGGGTTTCACCATCTTGGCCAGGCTGGTCTTGAACTCCTGACCTCATGATCCACCCACCTCAGCCTCCCAAAGTGCTGGGATTACAGGCATGAGACACCGCAACCCGCCTCTTTACTTTCTTTCACAGTCCGAAGTGATCCCTTAAAGGAGAGATCATCNTTTTTTTGAGGCAGAGTCTCTTTCTGTTGCCCAGGCTGGAATGCAGTGGCATGATCTCCGCTCACTGCAACCTCCGCCTCCTGGGTTCAATCAATTCTCTGCCTCAGCCTCCCAAGTAGCTGGGATTACAGGCACCCGCCACCACACCTGGCTAATTTTGTATTTTAGTAGAGACGGGGTTTCACCATCTTGGCCAGGCTGGTCTTGAACTCCTGACCTCATGATCCACCCACCTCAGCCTCCCAAAGTGCTGGGATTACAGGCATGAGACACCGCAACCCGCCTCTTTACTTTCTTTCACAGTCCGAAGTGATCCCTTAAAGGAGAGATCATCCCTCAGAAGGGAGGAAAACACGACAGTGTCTTAACACTGTCCTAAATTTAAGACAGAGAAACCAGAAAAACAATTTAAAATACATAAATGGTGCTTGGAATAATTTACTTGATTACATGTCCTGCAAGTATTTTCCTTCATGTTTTTGTAATGAACCTGACCACGAAAAAACAAATTTACGTCTGTCATCTGTGTCATAACGAGCTGAGCTCTTTTGGTGAGGAAAACCTACAATTTAATTGCTTGATTTAAATTTGGCTAGAATGCATACTGAAACATTACTCTTTTAATTATGTTAATTTATAACTGAAAAGTTAAATTTACAAAGGCACTAACATTAATTATTTACTTGCCCATTAAAGTTGAATATATATTACAAAGCTAATTGGCTTCATAAGTCTGCCAAAAAATTAAAAACAATTTGTTCACTGATTTATACAGGAGGGCACACATATTATCAGCAGGTTGGTGTGTGTTTGTGTGTGTGTGTGTGTGTTTTTGGTGGATTACATGAAAATATGTGTGAAGTACTTTCTTTGTTCATATAATACTCCACACAGGTTCTTTCTTACTTGTTTAAAACACGTTTTAAAAAGAAAGGAAGAGAGGCAAGTAACATTTATTCAATGCTTTCTCTGTATCCTGCTTTCCATGTAAGATCTCATTTAATCCCAGAACTGAAAAAAATACTAATTGGCATTATCTCCTTCTTAAAAATGAAGGAACCAAGGTTTAAGAATATTTGAAAAATTTGCCAAGGCAAGTTGCAAAATAGTCAATCAAATTTAGGACTTGCCCAGAAAGAACTAAGATCTTAGCATTTTTGCTATACTGTTTTAGCACTTGTTACTCCCAACAGACTGAACTGCTGACACACTGATTCCCTAAGAAGACTTGCTTTAACATCAACATCAGATTTGCAATGAAAATTTTATTCACAGCCCCATTTGGATATTGCCATAACAAAAACAATGGAGCATAATCAAAAGCATAGAAATCGCAGATTAGTAGGTACCCCAATGACCTAAATCCAGAATAAGAGAAGGGAAAAAAAATCCAGCAAATGAACTTGCACCTTACCTTTAAAGTGAGATTCAATATCAGGCAGATCCCTCTTAGACTGTAACTCAACAAGGGGGCTTAGAAATTAAAGATTAAAATGCTCATATTACTATACTCTTGGGCATATCATGAAGATCAAATATGAAGTGAGATAAAGAGTTATGAAAATTATCAAATATTATGCAAATGCAAATTAGCACAATTAGAGTAAGGCTGTCTTACACCTAAAGAATTCCCATGGAATTAACCCTGAGTTTATGTGAAGACTACAATTTAGCTATATTCTCATGTAACCTAAGAGTCTTACAAATTCTTTAACAGGTAGTAAGTTTAACCAGTTATCTGGTCCAGAGAAAAATTTAATTAGTATGTGACTTTAACAGGGACAACTAGCCCAAAGTTATTAATTAATACTTAGTAAAATATTTAAAATAATAATGTTTCTAAAAGGGCTTGGTCATTATATTCATTAATACTTTAAGCAAGTTTTTATACATAGGAAGAAACAATATTAAGCATATACTTATGCATGCACACTTTAAATAATACAGCCAAATTGCTAATGGTTATAGAGCAATTAGGGTCATATTAATATGTAATGAAAGCAAAATTTTGCATTTTTAAGAGAGAGTTAAATTATACTTGAATGTCGGCAAGTCTATGGGGAAGTAAAACAATATTCCAATTTCCAGGTGACTCATGGCAACATTTCCAAATGTGAGCTGATGACTTTAGAGATTTTCTATAGTAGTTTTAAATCTAATATATCATCATAAATTATCTTAGACTGCCTTGGAACACTTCATATATGATTCATTATGATGGAGTTTGGCTGGGTGCTGGGGGCTGAAACCAACAAATTAGGTTCAAATTACACTTTGATTCTTCTAAATTCAATGTTTAAGCAATATCAGGCTATTGGTCTATGGGAAGACACAGGCCATTTTCAAAAAGAAAAAGACCATGTACGTTTTTATATCCCTTATACCATTAAAATGGAAACATTTAATATTTTATTATGTGTTAAACTGAGAAGAAACAAAGACATGAATCAATGCATCTAGCATTTAAGTGCTAAGAGGATTTTCAGGCCCGGAAACCTCATATGACACGGTTCTTTGTAATGTCAAAGTAATTCATCACCATCATCCACAGCAGAATAGCATTCGTCAGCATCAGGACTGGGCATGGCACCCCGTGGGCCAATCTTTCATTTTCATTTATGAAGTCTGGAGTAGTAGTAGGGCTTAGACATTATTCTTTATCCAGCTCTTCTAATTATTCTGATATCATGGGAATCTGGATTTGAAATACTAGTAAAATGCTGAGATTCAACTAGCAGTAGCTAAAATTTACTGGAAGATCTAATCCAATTAATGAATCTTGTGTACTGATTACTGTTAAGAATTGTATAAAAACCTTATAGCTAATTATAATAAAGGTAGAAGATATGGCTTTGGGGTAAATGATTAAACCACATTTTACTTGTTAAAATATGTTGATCATAGGTGAACAAATACTATGTAATTCAACATGATTTTGCCTCTTTTGAAGGATAAATTTTTATAAGAGGAGATAAAATAAAAAATATGTATGTAAATTTATTTATATAATGTGTGTATTATGTGTATATTTATATAGTATGTATGTATGTGTGTGTGTACACACACAATATAAGTATATACACACACACCCAATCATAGGCTTTCATTGAATTCCAAAATAAAATGCTACTTAGAAGCATGTATAATACCCTATATAAACTATAATTGTTTTATGAAAGAGAGATAGAACAAATGGTCTATTTTACTAGACAAAGCACCAGCCTTGCAGAGAATCCACAGAATTGTATGTGCTTCTAGCAAATAGTCATCAACACTGGTTTATGCAAGTGACTTTGGAGACATTTCTCAGAAACTGCTAGAATTTGGATGTATACATCAGCTGCTTGAGTCAACCAACATCTCACAATAGATAAAACTATTTTACTGAAGAAAGACATTTGGACAACAACAGTCATTTTGAATAAGGAACAATAAAAAAAGATGAAAGATTTTTTCAAAATATTGAAAATTCTAGACAATCAACTAAACAATGTCCTTTCTACATATTACACATTCTCCCACATGAGAGAACAATCAAGAAATCTTTATTTGCATCTGGAGGGCAAATTCATCACCAGATAGAGTTATAACAGTTTAGTCAATGGAAGCTGGTATAAAACAGATGATGTTCTAAATGTTTTGATACATTAGCAACCCTCTAATTTTCTTTCATTGTAGGTTACCAAGGCAACTATTTGGAAATACACCCTAACGACTTTTTTTAAAATTCTGGCCACAAAAAAAAAAAAAAAAAAATCAATCAGAAACATTCTTATGTCTGTAACATTTGTTCCACAAATATGTATTGAACATGGGCTAGGGCTACTCAAAGTCCTAGTAATAACAGACCTGCAAGTGTAATGAAGGCAAGTTAAAATGCTATGAGCCTATAAACTCTCATTGCTTTTATAACAAGTATTACCAACTCACAGCTTCTCTTTCTCTCTCTCTCTCTCTCTCACACACACACACACACGCACGCACACACACACATACACACACAGCTGGAGACACCAGTGAATAGATTCTCCTATACATTTATAGTTATAGATATTGGAATTTAATCAAAGAATTTATGATTCCACTTTAAGATTTTCGTTGGATCTTTTATTATCCATTACATTTTCTATCTGACTGAAAAAGTCTCTAAAAATATAGAACTTCCATGCAGTTTGAGTTACAGCCAGAAGCTACAGTGTCTTATAGTAAATATACCAAAGAAAGTAATAAAGAACTGGTGAAAAATGCTGTGTAATTTAAGCAATAAAAGTACATTTACAGAAATGGCACAATAGTAGCCTTCCAAAGTTTTCATTTTCAAATATAAAAGATATAGACATCTATGAGTAAATCAAAAGGGCAATAAGGATTCATTAGGGGAGAACTTCTCTTGTTAAGGCAAAGGTATATTTCTAGATTCTGGGTGTCACTAAAATGTTAAACAATATTCTCTGCACCAGACTCACAGTTTTCCTTAGCTTCTTACAGTTTCCTAGTTGACTCAGGGCATACTAGTTAGGTAAGGAACCTATGAGAAATCTGACATTTCACTGCATGTACCCAAATAGGTTTCAACCTGTATGTCTTAAATTGATTAGCTGGAGATGAAGTTTCACCAGGCCAGCCACTGTCTGCTCTTGCACTTTATTTTTAGGAAGGCAGTTAGTGTTCAGTGCTTTTCCTCTGTCACAATCAAACTACAGAATACCATAGATTGGGTGGTGTAAACAACAGAAATTTTTATCTCATCGTTCTGAAGTCTGGAGGAACAAGATCAGGCTGCCAGTATGATTGAGTTTTGGCGATTGCCCTCATTCTGGCTTGTAGACAACTGCCTTCTCACTGTATCCTTAGGTAGCAGAGAGACAGATCATCTTTCTCATGTCTCTTCTTATAGGTGCACAAATCCCATTCATGAGGGTTCCACCCTCAAGGCCTAATTACATTCCAAAGTCCCCACCTCCAAATACCATCACGCTGGGGATTTAGCCTTCAACATATAAACATATAAATGTGGGGAGGGCACACAAGCATTTGGTTCTTAGCAGAATCCAAAATCAAGATACAGTAGATCATGCTAGTCTTTGCCTTAACTGCTAGTGTATACACCACTTTGAAATATCAAAGGTATTCAAATAAAGTTTAAAAATGCATCTATTATAACTCCATAGAGTTCATCTTTATATCTTCCTTCACCCATTACAGGTTGCCCAATTAATATTTGTCAAAAAATGATTTACCAATTGCTAATTAGTCTTTTTTAAAACCTGGAATTCTGATCTAACATGCATGAATGAAGAAAAACACTACTGCAGTAGGGAAAAGTGACGCTGAGTAATTAGACATTGCAATGATAATCATTTCTGGATTTCTTACAACAAAAGGAAGAGCTCCTATCAGAAATCAAGACGTCTAGTGCCACCCACCATATGCTAAAAAATGAAAACACAAAACACATGCATACACATACATGCAATGCACTAGAGACATCTACTGATGAGATCAACATATTCCTCATCTCATGTCCAATTAAAGTTTTGGACATTCCCAGGATTCCCAGGAAATATTACTCAGATAAAGTATAAAACACCATATGCCTTTTGATGATTTTTGTTTGCTTGTTTTAAGCCAATCCTAGTTTTTGTCAGCTTCTTGAGGGTGTTAAACAGAACGAATGTTTTTTGGCTCCAAATTCATCAGCATGCTAACATATACCATCCTTTAACATAATAGTACTCACATGAAGAACTCTGAACAAACAATTGTTTTAGATTACCACCACCAGCCTCATATTTTTGCCGTTACTTTGCAGTAGTATGTCACTATAACATTTGAAGACTGTTCTGCCTCAACAGGGGTCTAATGAAAATTAGACACAAGTGGAAGAGTAAAATATACATATTGCCTATGACATATATATGAATATATGCATTTATAAGTGGGACAAAAGCAATATTCCTGTACCAATTGAAAAGAACAAAGTAAAAAATTTGACAACGTTTTCACTGCATATACTAACATAAAAACAGCTGGGTATAGTAGCTATCTGTTTTTGCATGACAAATTACTACAAACTTAGTGGCTTAAACACACATTTATTATCTATTATTTATAATAATACTTATATTTATTACTTGTAAGTTTTTACTGAGAATCTACTATGAATCTAGACCATATTAGGTGCTAGTAAAGAATTAAATAGGCGGGGCACAGTGGCTCACACCTGTAATTCCAGCAATTTGGGAGGCCAAGGAAGGTGGATCATTTGAGGTCAGGAGTTCAAGACCAGCCTGGCCAACATGACGAAACCCAGTCTCTACTAAAAATACAAAAATTAGCCAGTGGTAATGGCACATGCTTATAATTCCAGCCACTTGGGAGGCTGAGGCAGGAGAGTCACTTGAGCCTGGTAGGCAGAGGTTGCCGTGAGCCGAGATGGTGCCACTGTACTCCACTCTGGGTGACAAAGTAAGACCCTGTCTCAGAACAAAACAACAATAAAAAAGGAATTAAATGGCAAGATGAGTTATAATAGTAAACATCTGTTTATGAGATATGGGGAAATGCATTTGGGTAGAGGAATCTGACACATAAACAAATAAGCAATCAAAGTGGCATAGATCATTTCTCCATGCTAAGCACAACCAGTAACACCAGAAATGTTGCAAGAGACAACCAAAAAGAACTGTCATAGGTGATAAAAAGATGGGGCTAGCTGATTTGGGACCCCAGGATGGGAGGAACAGCATAGCAACCAGATGCATTGTCTCTCTTTTACCAAAAACAGGAAGGCTATGCAGATCTGTTATTTGCCAACAACCCCCAACTTGGGGGCATGGGGAGGGAAGGCAGTCCAGGTGGTCACATCCCTCCCTGGAATTCAATGGGAGTCCTCCGACAACATCTGGCAAACCCAACACAACCAGCAAGGGGATCATTTGGGAAGCCAGCCAGATATAAGCTAGTAGGAGAGGCATAAACTTGAGGCATCTCTTTCCTGCCAAGAGATACCAAGGTGGGTGGGCAGAGCTGGCAAGAGAGACTCAGCTACAGTAAGCAGCCTGAACCAGAAAACCTATTTGTCCCAAATTATTAAATTAAATGTGGTTTAAATTCCACTTGTTAAAACAAGTTGAGCACAGGTAAAAAAATACTATATAATCCAACATGGTTTTGCCTCTTTTGAAGTATAAACTTTATAAGAGGAGATTGTGAAAGAGAATATGCATGTGTGTGTGTGCCTACACACACAACATAAATAAATATATATATACACACACACACACAACCATAGGCTCTCATTGAATTCCAAAATAAAATGCTATTTAAAAGCATGTGTAATACTCTATATAAACTATAATTGTATTATAAAAGAGAGATATAACAAATAATCTATTTTTCTAGACAAAGCAGCAGCATTGCTGAGAATCCACAGAATTGTATGTGCTTCTAAGCAAATAGGTATCAACTCTTGTTTATTCAAGTAACTTCTGAGAAATTTCTCAGAAACTTCTAAAATTTGGGTGCATATATCAACATCTCACAATATATAGAACTACTTTACTGAAGAAAGACATTTGGACAGAAATAGTCCTTTCAAATAAGACACAATTTAAAAAATCTATGACAATTTTTCAGAAATATTGACTCTGAGATGGGTGGACAGAATGAAATAAAGGAAAACAATAACTGGGAGAGGCCCACATTGAGAAGCTGCTTCATTCCTGTGGACTCAAGATACTTCTTCTTTGCCTAGAAATAGTGGAGTAGGGGGTGCCTGTAAGAGAATACCGCAAGTCCCTCTCAACTCAGAGAAATATTTGGCAGCCTGACCTGGGGAAACCCCTGCCCTTGCAGGCAGTCAAAGCTGGGGCAAGTGAGAATTCCAATGGCAGCTAATAAGCCAAGCATGCCAAAATAACACCACAAAGTTTCTGCCATTGGAACCAAAGCCCACAAAATTTGACCAATACTTATGTGCTGAAAGTCAACAGGGTGACTGGCTACTGAAACAGAAGATTTAAACAGGACCCAGAGTCTCCTGACAGAACAGATAAAATCTCCAGAATACAATGCAAAATTACTCATCATATCAAGAACCAAGTCAATCACAACTTGAACAAGAAAAGATAATCAACTGATGATAATCAAATACTACGAAGAATTGAATGTTAGAATCATCTGACAAGATATCAAAGCAAGTGTTGAAGAAATGTCTCAACAACCAATTACACACACTCTCAATACAAATGAAAACACAGGAAATCTCAGCAAAGAAAGACTACAAAGCAGAGCCAAATGGAAATTAAAGAACAAAACAAAATACTATAACAAAAATGAAAGGCTTTATAAATGGGCTCAACCACTGAATAGAGAAGACAAAGGACAGAATCTCTGAACTTGAGGACTCAATAATAGAATTCACCCAATCTTAACAACACAGAAAGAATAGACCAAAAAATGAAAATAAAATAAAATAAACAGTGCCCCAGAGACCAATAACAAAGGTGTGTTAATAAAAGATTCAACTTGGCCGGCCACGGTGGCTCACGCCTGTAATCCCAGCACTTTGGAAATCCGAGGCAGGAGGATCACAAGGGCAGGAGATCGAGACCATCCTGGCTAACACAGTAAAACCCTGTCTCTACTGAAAATACAAAAAAATTAGCTGGGTGTGGTGGCGGGTGCCTGTAGTCCCAGCTACTCGGGAGGCTGAGGCAGGAGAATGGTGTGAATCTGGGAGGCAGAACTTGCAGTGAACCGAGATCATGCCACTGCACTCCAGCCAGGGCAACAAAGTGAGACTCTGTCTCAAAAAAAAAAAAAAAAAAAANTGCACATGTACCCTAGAACTTAAAGTATAATAATAATAAAAAAAAACTTTTCATAATTAGTCTAGATCCAAAGGTTTCCTTTTTCAACTATTATTTTATCATTACCCTCCAAGTTTTTTATCTCTTCCCTATCATACCTTCTTTGTAAAACCACAACCCTGGATTAATATAGCTGTCTGCCTTCTTTAGGCAATGGAGGTTTTGATATTTACTGAGTAAAATTACTGCAACTATGTAATTGGCATGACTACAGTTTTGTATTTTCTGTTATTGTCTGTCTTACCTATACTGCCTGACAACCCTGTAACAAATCCATAGTCCTTCCATATTCCATTTCCCACAAGAACTCATGTTGTCTGCTTTTTCTCCCCAGCCCTCCGTATATCTGCATACATTTTTTATTGTAAAAAGACATTTGAATCTGTTGGGTGGAAATGCCCTCAGCCGCATGCCTATTATCCTCTTCAGTAAGTATGTCAATCTTTCCGTTGTTAGCTATTTCCCCTTCCAGTTTCAGTGGAACGAAGATGTCTCCTTCCATCTATGGCTATTTCCTCTGCTGATCCCTGAAGTTTCTGCCTTTCTATTTTCTTGAGTTGTTTATTCATCAACTTTTTCCTCCTTATCATTAATCTCTTCATATATTTTTTCATAAAAATACGAAATTGCTCTATGATCATGTCTTCAAAAATGCTTTTACATCATCAGCTTCCTTCATCAACAAAGCAACAAGCCTCTTTCTGCTTCACAGTTGTCTCTTGATAAAGTTTTCTCCACTCTCTACATTTTCTTCTTGCCTCCATTTATCCCCCAAACTACTGCAGTCTAGCTTCTATCTTTATCCATATAGCCTCTATCTTTATGACTCCAATGAAATAATTTTCAATAACAATCTCTTTTTTTGCTAAATTCAGTGCAAAATTTTGTGCTTTTTTCTTTCTTTACCACTCTAGCATGTGACACTATGGTTCATTTTATTCCTTTTTTTAAGTCCTGCATTGACTATCTCATTCTCTCTCTCTAAACAATCCTTTTAGTTTCTATTTACGCTTCTCTTCTCTTCCGCTGTCTTATATAATAGTGTTTTCCAGCATTCTGCCCTTGGCCTCTTCTTTCACTGTCATTGGAATAAGGGAGGAGACCACTCCTCATGTTGTCTTATACCCAATTTCTGCCTCCAAGAAAAAAAGAAGTACAAATTAAAAGGCAGAAATAAAATCTACAGGAAGACAGTCCAATGCCACACCCTGGGCCTTGTAGTTAAAGATCAACCCCTGGCCGGGCGTGGTGGCTCAAGCCTGTAATCCCAGCACTTTGGGAGGCCGAGACGGGCGGATCACGAGGTCAGGAGATCGAGACCATCCTGGCTAATACGGTGAAACCCTGTCTCTACTTAAAATACAAAAACTAGCCGGGCAACGAGGCGGGTGCCTGTAGTCCCAGCTACTCGGGAGGCTGAGGCAGGAGAATGGTGTGAATCTGGGAGGCAGAACTTGCAGTGAACCGAGATCATGCCACTGCACTCCAGCCAGGGCAACAAAGTGAGACTCTGTCTCAAAAAAAAAAAAAAAAAAAAAAAAAAAAAAAAAAAAAAAAAAAATTCAACTTTTGTATCACTGAACTCCTAGAAGGAGAGGAGAAATAGAGAGATGCTGAGAGTATTTAAAATATATTAGCTAAAACTTTGCAAATTTGGTGAAAGATACAAACTATAGATCTATGAAGCTCTGTGATTACCAGAGTAAACCTAGAGAAAACCAGAACAAAATATATAATAATTAAACATGCAAAAACTAAAGACAACAATGAAAAAATCTTAAAAGCAGCCAGAGAGAAATGATGCATTCCATACAGGGAAAAGCCAATTCAAATAACAGATTTCTCATCTGAAACCATGAAGGCCACAAGAAAGTAGCACATTTTTCAAGCACTGAAAGAAAAAAAAAATCTATCAACCATGAATTCTGTATCAGGTAAAAATATCCTTGAGGAAAGAAAGGAAAACAAAACATTCTCAGATGAAGGAAAACTAAGACAGTGTGTTGTCTGCAGAGCTCCCCTTAAAGATTTACTAAAAGAAGTTCTCCAAACAAAAAAGAAAGGATAAAAAGAACCTTGGAATTTGAGGAAGTATAACCCAGCACCCATTTTATTTATTGTTTTCTTTTCCTATCTTGCTTACTTTATGTTTAGCTTCTTAAGAAATAAAGGATAATCTGGTTTCTTTCCTTCCACCAGGCACAATGCTTCCCTTATTTAATTTTATGCTTGCTTAGAAAATCCAGGAACTGAATCATGACACAGTCCAGGGACCTACAGAATTCTCCCTCACTAGAAGGTTACCTGAAGGCTGCACTTAATTTACAACCTGATTGGGCCAAGGATTGTGCCAGCCCATTCACCAGATGGGACAATAACTCAATCTAAGTTATTGGAACAAGTCATCTGGACGGGCACCTCATCACCTTTCCTGCATATTCATCACACCAAGCTCCCATTCTTAAGTCCTTGCATTCTGTCCAAAATTTGAAATGGCTTAAGTTATGGAGTCTCAGCCATTTTCCCACTGCTAGCTCTGGAATAAGTCACTTTCCTTCCACCGTATCTCATCCCTGTTATTTGTCATTGTAAGTAGCAGGCAGCTGAACCTGCATTTGGTTACAATTCTTGGTGACCCATATGGGGAATCTGTGCATCCTGGTGGTTTAAGCCTGGTGATTGGCCATGGAAGGACACCAGGGCTTGCCCATTCATGCTACCACACAGGGCAAAGGGTCTCCCCTGAGCTGCTGGTGGCCAGCTGGCCTCACAGCTGGGGCTCTAGGGAACTTCCTTGAAGCTGCTGAGACATTCTTGTCTTGGGCAATGTCCCTTCTCTTCCTGCCATGGCACTGGCTGCCTTCTATCCCTCACTGGTACAAGGAAAGAGGCATCTGAGGAAGTCAAAGGGCTTCAGAACTTAGAAAGTCAGCTGGACTGCACCCAGTTTTCCTTTGTCTCTTTTGGGATGTCACTTGAGCTCTGCTTTACTTAGAATTAGCTGCTTGTGACATCATTTGGGCTTGTACACCATTTGTATTTGTGGCGCCACCGGAGCTTTGTTCCGTTAGGATTCAGCTACTTGTGGAGCTATTAAAAATTGAGACGAGGCTGTGGGACTCTTTACCCAGACACTTGAGTGAGGATTTGTTTAGGAGAGACTATGTGAGTAGGTAACATTTATGTTTGGGCCCTTATTTTTCTTTCTTCTTTCTTTCTTCCTTTTCTTATCTTGCTTGCTCAAATCCAGGGATCCAGCCCTGGAGGGGAACAGTTTCCACCATGCTTATGAATGGGTAACCCTGTCTAAAGTCCCAAAGTACCTCTCGTAACCGTGCCAGACTCTGTGGGGAAAAGAGAGTGTGAACGCTTCTGCAAGTTGTCTAAACAAGCTTGCCACCCTTCTTGCCACACTCGCTGTTGTCTATGTGAGCGGAAGGTTGAAAACATCTGGAATAAATCTCTAACCCCAATTCCAACCTCTTTGCCCTTTTGGTCTGCCTGATTCACTATCTCACTTGTTACCCTTCAGTTATCTCCATCAAAATAGACAGACCAGGACTTGGAATAAGATTGAGATACTAACAGGTGTCATTTTCCATCTCCCCTCCCCTGCACATGGACCTCGCTTTCTGATATCCCTAACTGCATAGGCTGTGTAGTGAGATTTGCCTACGCATGCCTCTTGGGATCGCAAACAACATTATTTTACACAGGTTGTGCAAAGTCAGACTGATCCATCCAACAACTAGGGGTCTAGTATCAGGAGGTGGCTTGTGGAACAAAGGCAGGGCACCAAGCAATAAGGACAGTAATCTTCACAGTTTTAACAAAGTTAAGCAGTACAAGTGCAGAAACCAAGTCAGAATAAGCAACAGGGTTTAATTAATTAATTAATTAATTAATTATTTTATTTATCTTTTGAGACAGAGTCTCACTCAGGCTGGAGTGCAGTGGTGTGATCTTGGCTCACTGCAACCTCCGCCTCCCAGGTTCAGGTGATTCTCCTACCTCAGCCTCCTGAGTAGCTGGGATTACAGGCATGTGCCACCACGCCCAGCTAATTTTGTATTTTAGTAGAGACGGGGTTTCACCATGTTGGCCAGGATGGTCTTGATCTCTTGACCTTGTGATCTGCCCACCTTGGCCTCCCAAAGTGCTGGGACTATAGGTGTGAGCCACCACACCTGGCCAAGCAACAAGATTTTTATCTCCTTCCTTACCAGAAACCCCTTGGGGTACATTCTGGGCAACTAAAGGGCTTACAGCTATGAGCCCATGACTAAGAGAAAGATGATTTTTTACTGTAATACTGTCTGGACTCTATACCATGAAGATGATGATGAATTTTGTCTTCAGAAAAGAAGTATTGGACCCTAATCCAGCCAAAATTATTTTGTCAAAGGACTGGGAAATGAGAAGAAATACCATAATGCCAGGCTTTCATGTTATTGCATAATCAGGATCCCTATTGGGATGGGGGGATAATGGGGTACACACCAACTCTTAGCTGTGCAGAAAGACAGAAGGAAAATTATTCCAGATAGTCGTATCCAGGAAGAAAAAGATGAGGAAGATCTCGCCCTTTTAAAATGCCCTGAATCTGGCTGTACTGGCAGTAACTGTTCCTGCAGCTGCAGCTCAGCCTGCAGCCACCCTCCGCCTTATAGATCCTGCCACAGCAGTAGCTCCAGCAACCCTTTCCAAGGCTGCAGCAGCAGCCCCGCCTATGACCACAGTACCGCCTCTCCCCCTGGCCACTGTCTCAACTGCTTCATCCCCACCATATAAAGAGCCAGACCTAGAAGGAGGGGTTGCTGCATTTACAGTATGATGAGGGAATTGGAATGATTTCCCTCTCCAGGACCCAGCAGGGCACCCGATTTGCACAGGGCAATACCATGACCAGAGCACGGCAATTCCCACTTAGGCAAATATCCGTGGGTGGCTTGGATGAAAACAGGCAGCCTGCCAGACATTATCGGGCTTACAACCCATTTTCAATGCCTGATTCATTAAATCAGAAAATTTCCAACCCACCTTATAAAAAGGATCCTCAAAAAATGACAGACCTCTTTGAATCTATTTTTGCCACCCATCAGCCCACTTAAGCAGATGTTTGAGTCTCTATAAACTGGCTGCTAACTGCAGATGAAAGGAGTCTAGTAATGGAGAAGACAAACAAGGAATCTCAGGGTCTCTCTGAGACCAGTCCAAATAATACCCCTGATCCTGCTGGAGTTGCTCCACACACAAACCCAAATTGGGATCCCAATCAAACTGGGAACATGGCCCACCTGGAACATTACTGGTGTACATCCTGGTAGGAATCAGAGGACTAATGTCCAAATGAGAGTTTAAACAGAGTTCAGAGAGTCCTGCAAAAGATGAATGAGGATCCCTCTGAATTCTTAGAACATATTTACCAATATAAATTCCACAGATATACCGGTAAAAGTCCAGATGACTCAAATAATTCGAGACTACTGAACATGACTTTCATTCAGTAGAGTGATCTCAACATAAAGAAGAAGTCAGAAAAACAGGGCGCTGCACTGGGAATGGCCTCTTCCTAGCTGGCAGATGTTGTCTCCAAAGTATACAATGGCAGGGAGGAAAAGAAACAAAAGCCCACCACCACAAATGTGGTATGGGCATGAAAGCCTCTGAGAAACCGGTGCATGACTTTGGGTAGCAACCAATGTGCCTATGGTAGAAAGGAAGGCCATTGGAAAGACAGCTGCCCAAAATTAAAGGGCCCAGAGGGCCAGAGAAAAGCTGAATCCACCCAGGAGAGAGGACACAGGCAAATAATAGGACAAGGTTGTGGCCTTGATGATGAACAGAGATGTCCGGGGGCTCCCTTAAATCTCTCCGAGCCAATTAAAATTTCCCCACAGGAGCCCCAGGTATAATTGACGGTGGGGAACAAGCTAATCAATTTCCTGGTCAATATAGATGCCACTTACTCAGTTCTTAACACACCAGAAGCACAAAGCACTAAATGACAGTACCTATAACAGGAGTTGGAAGAACAATAAAACTGTCTCACAACCTTCAGAGTGCAAACTGGGAGGCCTGGAACTAAAGAAACAACTTTGCCTATATGTCAGAATGCCCAATCCCCCCACTGCGATGGGACCTGCTATAAATTAAATGCTCAAGTAACTTTCTGCCTGAGAAGCAGCAATTGCACTTACAGGTCCTGCTGGAACAGGCACTACAGCTACAACTACTACTCACTCACCCTAAGAAGGAGGAAGACAAAGACTTTCCTTTGGAAATCTACAAAAGGGCAAGTAATTGTATTTGGGTAGGCAGAACCTTAGAGACCAAAACAACTTTCCAATATTGTTGGATGGTGTTGCCTCAAGGGTTCAAAAATTGGCACACTATCTTTGAGGAAATATTGGCAAAGAACGTGAGAAGCTTACAACTAGATAAAGGAGTTCTGCTATGATATGTAGATGACTTACCAATAGCAAGCCTTGATTATGAAAAATAAATGTCCAACATGATTCTAGTCCTAAATCACCTGGCCCAATGTGAATATAATGTATCCCTGCAGAAGGCCCAAATCTTCAAACAAAAATAACCTATCTCAGCTTCAGGTTGAAGCAGGGCAAAAGGAGTGTAATGACTGACAGAAAGTGGGCCATCAAAGCTCCAGAGAATAGAAGGTGTTTGTGAGGACTCAGAAATTGCTGGCTTCTGCCAGATTTGGATCCCTAGTTTTGGGTTAATGGCAAAGTACTCTATGAAGATTTACAGAAACTACACTCAGAGCTCCTGACCTGAACAAATAAATGTCAACAGGCATTTAATGTCATCAAAGAAACACTGATAACAGCCTGAGTGTTGAGATTGCTGGACCCCCCAGAAGCCATGCAAACTCTATATCCATGAGAAACAAGGCATATATCTGGGTGTGCTTCTCCAAATGCTTGGAGACGCCCTGCAACTCATAGCCTATTTCTCCAAACAGTTGGACTGAACAACCAAGGGGTGGCCCCATGCCTTTAGGCAGTGGCAGCCTCCTGTGAAGTCCTACAGGAAGCATAAACATTTAGCCTGGGACAATTGGTCACTGTGCTCATGCCTCATGAGGTATTGACTTTGCTGGAACAAAAGGAAGCTACTGGCTCATTGCAGGGTGAATGGGCAAATACCAGGCCATCTTCTTCGATGATGCAAACATTACCTTACAAACCACTATCACTTTAAACCCTATTACACTGCTTCCAGCCATGGAACCCAACCCTGTTGCATGACTGTTTGGAAATCTTTAGTGCAGTCTATTCCAGGAGGTTGGACCTGTCAGATCAGCCAATGAATGCTCCAGATTGGAAGCTACACCTTGATAGGAGTAGTTTCATGGAAGGTGAAAAATGCAGAACTGGGTATGCTGTGGTGACTACTGATAGGTTAACAGAAACTCATGCTCTGACAGTACTGCTGCACAGAGGGCTGAGCCACCTGGCCTAACCAGGGCCCTAGAGCTGTCCCAAGGAAAGTGGGTAAACACTTACACTGACTCCAAATATGCCTTCATGGTAGTGTGTTGCAGGAAGTCAGGGACCCCAAATGGAGGGACCAGCTGAAGCTGCGGCAGAAGAACATGAATTGTGAAGATTTCATGGACATTTATTAGTTCCCAAAATTAATACTTTTATAATTTCTTATGCTTGTGTTTACTGCAATCTCTGAACATAAATTGTGAATATTTCATAGACATTTATCACTTCCCCAACCAATACTCTTATAATTTCCTATGTCTGTCTTTAATCTCTTAATCCCATCATCTTCATAAGCTGAGGATATATGTCACCTCAGGACCCTGTGATGACTGTGTTAACTGTACAAATTGTTTGCAAAACATGTGTGTTTAAACAATATGAAATCAGGACACCCTAAAAAAGAACAACATAACAGCGATTTTCAGAGAACAAAAATAACCATAAAGTCTGACTGCCTGTGGGGTCGGGCAGAATACAACCATATTTTTCTTCTTGCAGGAAGCCTATAAATGGACGTGTGAGCAGGAGAAATGTCACTGAATTCTTTTCCTAGCAAGGAATATTAATAATTGATAACCCTGGGGAAGGAATGCATTCCCAGGGGTAGGTCTATAAATGGCTGCTCTGGGAGTGTCTGTCTTATATGGTTGAGATAAGGGATGAAATACACCCTGGTCTTCTGCAGTGCCCTCAGGTTTACTGGGATTGGGAAATTCCAGCCTGGTGAATTCTAGTCAGACTGGTTGTCTGCTCTCGAACCCTGTTTCCTGTTAGGACGTTTATCAAGATAATGCGTGCCCAGCGGGACATGGACCGTCATCAGTAATTCTAACTTTGCCCTTGCCTTGTGATCTTGCTCTGCTCTTTGACTTGTGATCTTTTATTGCCCTTTGAAGCATGTGACACCCCTCCTTTTCAAAATCCCTAATAAAACTTGCTGGTTTTGCAGCTTGAGGTAGCCATCACAGTCCTACCAATATGTGATGGCATCCCTGGAGGCCCAGCTGTAAAATTCTTCTTTTTGTACTCTTTCTCTTTATTTCTCAGACTGGTCAACACTTAGGGAAAATAGAAAAGAACCTATATTGAAATATTGGGGGCTGGTTCTCCCGATAGTAGTGTATGCTCACAGAGCCATCTGGAAAGAGAGAGCACTCCTAACATCAGGAAATAAGGACATTAAACACCCAATGGGAATTTTAGCCCTGTTAGGAGCAGTTGCTGTGCCCACCCAGGCCTCCATCATACACTCTCCTGGGCACCAGAAAGATAACTCTCAAAAAGCCAAACCAAATTGAATGGCTCATAAGGCTGCAAAGTGGTCCATTTGGGAAACAGAGATGTCAGGGTCCTTTATATTCATTTGGATTCATCAGATTTTAAACTCCATTCCACTGAGAAAGATGAAAAGTGCCCCTGGGTCTGGGGCTTTGGTAAAACAGACCCAGATTAACTCTAGAAAAGTGATGCCTATGGAATAATTTTACTCCCTGAGGCCCTGGTTTATCCGATTTTAAGACATCTACACAAGGGAACACACTATAGGAGAGATACTCTTGCCAACCTAATAATGACCTACCTCAGGGGCCCACACCTCCAGAAAACTATTCAGAAAATAATGCAAGGATACATTTTATGCACTAAGAATAATCCCAAAATTTAAATCACTACCCTCCCACCCCACTAGGGATGTGGAATACAAAGGCTATGCCATTTTGAGGACAAACAGGTTTACCTCACTCAAATCTCACTCAAATACCCAAGGCCAGTAAGAATTATAGATTTCTTTTGGTGTTTGTGGACAGCTGTTGGGGATGGGTCAAGGTATACCCCGGTAAATCTGAGAGAGCTACAGAGGTAGCCAAAGCATTACTGAAGGAAGTAATTCCCAGGTTTGAACTCCTATTCATTATACAAAATGACAATGGCTCTTCCTTTATTTCAGAAGTTATCCAGAAGGTAAGACAAGCATTACAGATTTAATAAAAATTGCATTTGTCATGGAGACCACAATCGATGGGGAAAACAGAGAAGATGAACTATACCTTAAAGAGTACAATGGCCAAACTCTGCCAGGAAAGCAATCTGAGTTGGAATAAGATTTTGCCTGTTGCCTTGCTCCAAATCAGAGTAGCACCACGAAATGGGTTTATATTGAGCCTCTTTAAAATTACATATGGGAGACCATTCCAGACCCCTTTACCAGGGATCCCACCTTTGAATCTCTGCAGTGAGTTCAGGGTTAAATAATATGTACAACAATTAGAACAGACATTACTAACTATGCAGCAATTTGCTCTTTCCAGGTATGCCTACTCCACAGATGAGCTGCTTCACCTGTCCCATCCAGGGGACAAGGTGCCATTAAAGTCCTTGAAAAAATCAAGGGCCAAATCAACAACTGGCTGAAAAATGGACTGGATCCCATGATGAGCTGCTGACCTCTCATTCATCAGTCAGCCTGTATAGAATGAAACCATGGGTCCACCACTCTGAAATAAAGGTGACTCCACCCTAGCTTGACCCCACAGAGGAGCCTGCTTGGACATGTGAGCCAAAAGAAGAGTAAAAACTACTACTTAAGAAAAACTACAGATAAGTAAAGCCCTATTTTTAATGTCCTATAGAATGAATAAAATGAAACCCTCGCAGGCTGGGCAACATAGGGAGACTTTGTCTTTGTAAAAAACAAAGATAATGATAATAATAAACAATTAGCTGAGTGTATCTGTGCACATCTGTGGTCCCAGATACTCAGAAGGTTGAGGTGGGGGGATCACTTGAGTCCAGGTGGTCCAAGCTGCAGTGAGCCATGATTGCACTGCTGCACTCTAGCCTGGATGACAACGTGAGACCTTGTCTCAACAAAAAAACAAACAAACAAACCCTTATTTCTCTGATCTGCTGGGTATCACCCATACAGGCAAATGCCTGGCCACACTTGCAAGTCTTCACAGAAGACCTTAAGTAGTGGACAGGGGAATAGATGTCAGGTGTAACCAGAAAAGATACAACCCAATGGCCCATAAATAAGAATCTCAATGACTCTGGACTTGGGAAGGCTTTCTCGATGAATGCAACACAAGAAACAGTAATCACATTGGCCCCTCCACTACTAGATGCAAAAATGATGGCCCAAGAAGGAAGCCCCCAGAACTCTCACTATACAAACAGGCTTCTTCAAATCTAGGAAAGCTTTACATGGATGACAAATCAGCAGGATGCTTAAGTCAGATAGCCCCTCGAACCATGGCCAGATACTCAAGTCATGGGCTGGATTCCCTCAGGACAGCATCGACATACGACAGTTCTACAGGAAAGGGGGATGGCTGCAAGTGACTGATCCCAGTGACCTTGCATTAACTGGTACACTTCTAATGGAATTCAGTGGTTATGTGGTATAAACCTCTCACCCTGGCTATCATCAGGATGACTATGTACACTGGGCCTCTCCTGGGCTCATGGACACTGGGCAAGGACTACAGAATAACCCACTAATCTTCCTTACATGGTTAAAAGATGAACCAGGTCCATTTTTTGCTGGTACAATCACCTAGCTTCTGTGTTCCTCCATCCCTGGGTCTGGATGATATCATCTGGATGTGGAAGCCCTTGCTAATTATACCCAAGGGGCTCTAAATGACAGGGTACATCTCTGATAAATGGCAAAATGTACCATATGCATAAAGCTGTTTAACAAAATCAGAAGGCATTATATATATATATATATATATAATGATAATAATATATATTACCTCCACCTCTCAGGTTCAAGCAATTCTCCTGCCACAGCCTTCCAAGTAGCTGGAACTACAGGCACGTGCCACTATGCCCAGCTAATTTTTTGTATTTTTAGTAGAGATGGGGTTTCACCATGTTGGCCAGGCTGGTCTCGAACTCCTGACCTCAGGTAATCCACCTGCCTCGGCCTCCCAAACTGCTGGGATTACAGATGTGAGCCACCATGCCCACCCAGCTGGCACTAGATATTCTAATGGCTGTTCAAGGGGGCACCTGTGCCTGCATTAAAGCCAAGTGTTATATAATATATTCTAGACAACTTGGAAAATATCTCATTAGCCCTAAATAATATGCATAAACAAATTCACTTCATGTCTGACCCTACATTGTTACTAGATCAATGATTTGCATTCTGATGCTGGTCAGGACCATCCTGGTGGAAAAAGTTAACTTGTGACTTTGATGATAATTGCAGGAATAGGCATACTTCTTTGCTGTGGATCCTACTACTGTTATATAATCTGCATGGGAATGCAAGATAGACTTTCCCAGAGGCTAGCAAACCCTTCTATTATAATGCTCCAACAGGCTTCCTTCATGGGCCCAGGTACTTGAAAATATTTTCAACTCCAAGTAAATCAGTTCCATTCCAATGTCCTTTAACTACACCCCATTCAGCAGGAAGTAGCCAGAATGCATACCCACTATCCATAGGAATGGAATGGAATTAGCTGCCAGCAGAGAGTTGTAACCAAGGACCCTATTTTTAAATATTTTTCTCTTCCTTCCTTGCTTATTTTATGTTTAGCTTCTTAAGAGCAAAATGGTAACCTTTGCTTACTTTCCTTCCACCAGGTACCCCATTGCACCATGCTTCCCTTATCTAATTGAATGCATACTTAGAAGTTCCAGAGACTAAATTGTGAAACAATCCAGGCACCTATGAAATTCTTCCCCACTAGGTAGTTATCTGAAGGCTGCAGTTAATTTACAACCTGACTGTACCTGATATAATGGCAGCCCATTCACCAGATGGGACAATAACTTGAGTCATCAGAATAAGTCACGTAGTCTGGTGACCCCTCATCACTCCTGAGTGCCCTTAAGAACCAATTTCCCCTTCTTAAACTCTTGCATTTTATCCAACATTTGAAATGGCTTCTTTAAGGCATAGAGCCTTGGCCATTCCTCCACTGATAGCTCTGGAATAAGTCACTTCCCTCCCACTGCACTCATACCTGTTATGTGTCTTTGTAAGTGGTGAACAGTAGAACCTGTGCTTGGTTGCAGAAGTGTCAGGAAGGAAGAAGGAAAAAGGAAAAGAGCAGAAATGCAGTACAGACAGTAGACTGTCTCTTTCCCAAAATTTTATACATCATATTTGATCATTTTTAAAACTTACAGCATTCTGCTATATAAGACAATGTTATTTCAAGTGGGAAAGTTACATTGACCAAAATAGAGGCTTTTGTACCTTGCCTGAAGTGATAAAATGTTAATAACAGTATACTGTCATAAAGTTTATTTTTGCCAGGTATTGTTACAGCCAGAGAAACACTATGAAAACTATAGAAAAAGATACACTCAAATACAGTATAAGTAAAGGTGGAATCCTTTTAAAAGGTTCAAGTAACTTGTAGGAAAGCAAGAAGAGACCAACATGGGAAACAAATGGAAACAAATAATTTAATGTTTTACCATTTTAAAGTACAGGGCTCAATGGCTATTAGTATAATAGTATATTTAGAGTGAATTGTCCAATACCACAAGCAATTTTAAAATAGTTTCACTGGCCCATAAAGAAACCCTGAATCACCTGGTAATCACCCTCCCCTCAACCCAAGCCCTTAAAAAGGGTATCTCCAGGGCCAGATAGTGTCACTGGAGAATTCTACCACATATTTAAAGAATAGTAATTTTATACAATATCTTTCAGAAAATAGAAAATAGACTACTTTTCAACTTACGAGTCCATGTATTAGTCTATCCTTGCACTGCTATAAAGAGATACCTGAAACTGGGTAATTTATAAAGAAAAGAAATTTAATTGGCTCACAGTTCTACAGGCTGTACATGCATGGCACTGGCATCTTCTTGGCTTCTGGGGTGGCCTCAGGGAGCTTGTACTCATAGCAGAAAGCAGAGTGGGAGCAGGCATTTCACATGGCAAAAGCCAGAGGAAGAGGAAGAGTGGCGTGTAGGGAGAGATGCCACACTTTAAAACAACCAGATCTCCTGACAAATTGTCACGAGGACAGCACCAAGCCATGAGGGATCATCCCCCATAACCAAAACACCTCCCACCAGGCCATACCTCCAGCACTGAGGGTTACAGTTCAACATGAGATTTAGAGGGGACACATATCAAAACCACATCAGTCCAGTATTACCCTGATATCAAAACCAGATACAGACAGAACAACAACAACGACAACAACAACAACAACAAAAAGAATGAAAGCTCCAGACAAGTATCTCTCATGAACCTAGAGGCAAAAATTCTCAATAAAATATTAGCAAACCAACTCCAACAATATGTAAAAAGAATTACACATCATGACCAATTGAGATTTATTCCAGGTATGCAAGGTAGGTTCAACATTCAAAAATTAACCTACGTAATCCATCATATCAATAAGCCAGTGAAGAAAAGTCATTTGATAATACCAGTTGACATATAAAAAGCACTTGTCCAAATGTGACATCCATTCATGATAAAATTCACAGCAAGTTAGGATAAAGGGAAATCACTTCAACAGATAAAAAGAATCCATGGAAAACCTGTATCTAACACCATACTTAATGACAACATAAATGCTTTTTCTCTAAGATCAGGAATAAGATAAGGATTTCAACTATCACCAGTCTTGTTAAACATATTACTGGATATCCTAGTCAGCACAACAAGGGAAGTAAAATAAAGATCAGACATAATGAAGAGAAAGAGATAATACTGTCTCTATTTACAGAGGACCTCACTCTCTACATAGAAAATCCCAAAGAATCCACACAAACAAAAATCTTAGAATATATGAGTTCATCAAGGTCACAGATGATAAGATAAACATTTCTAAGGCCACCCCACCCTGAACATGTCTGATCTCTTCTGATCTTGGGAGCTAAGCAGAGTCTAGCCTGGTTGGTACTTGGATGAGCGATTATAAGATCAAAACCAAAAAATTAATCCTATTTCTATAAACCAACAACAAACATGCAGAAACTGAAATTAAGCAATAACACCATCTATAGTCATTCATAAGAAAATGAAATACTGTCCCATAAACTTTATAAACTATGCATAGTATTTATATACTAAAAATTATAAAGTGCTATTGAAAAAATTGAAGAAGTCATACCTATATAGGAAAACATACTGTATCAATAGAATGGACTATTCATCATAATAAAGGTGTCTATCTCCCAAAATTGAACTACAAGTTTAATGCAATGCCTGTCAAATTCTAAGCAAAGTTTTTTGTAGACACAGACAAGCTTATTCTAAAATTTAATTGAAAAGACATATGTTCTTGACTATTCAAAGCAATCTTTACAAAGAAAAATGAAGGAGGAGGAATTATTCTACATCATACTAAGGTTTACTGTATGGCTAAGTACTCACAGCAATGTGATACTGTTGGGGAGATAGGCACATCAATCAATGCTAGAGTCAGAAGACCTAGAAATAGATCCACACAAATATACTCCATTGATTTGTGATAAAGATACAAAACTACTTTGATGAAGAATGCCCGTTCAACAAATGTTACTGGAGCAATGGGACATTCACAGGCAAAAAAAAAAAAAAAAAAAAAAAAAAAAAAAAAAAAAACAATCCTGATCTAAAGCTCACACTTGACACAAAAACTAACTCAAAGAAATAGACAAGTGAAAAATATAAACCTGTAAAACTTTCAGGAAAAAAGGAGAAAATCCTTAAGGTCTAGGCCTTGGGAAAGAGTCTTTAAACGTGATACCAAAAGTACAAGCCATAAAAGGAAAAAAAAAATGGGCCGGGCACGGTGGCTCAGGCCTGTAATCCCAGCACTTTGGGAGACTGAGGTGGGCAGATCACCTGAAGTCAGGAGTTCAAGACCAACCTGACCAAGTAGAAACCCTGTCTCTACTAAAAATACAAAAATTAGCCAGATGTGATGGCATATGCCTGTAATCCCAGCTACTCAGGAGGCTGCAGTGGCAGGAGAATCGCTTGAGCCTGGGAGGCAGAGGTTGCGGGGAGCCAAGATCATGCCATTGCACTTCAGTCTGGGCAACAAGAGCAAAGCTCCATCTAAAAAAAAAAAAAGGAAACAAATGATAAATTTAACCTCATCAAAATTTAAAACTTTAGTTCTGTGAAATTCCAAGCAAAGAGGATGAAAACACAAGGCATAAACAGAGAAAATATTTGCAAACTACAATCCAATGAAACTAGTATCTCGAATATATATAGAATATATATAGAACTCTCACAACTCAACAATTTTTTAAAAACACAATTCAGTTAGAGAATGGGCAAAAGACATAAACAGACATTTCACCAAAGAAGATATACAGATAGTGTATAAGCATATGAAAAGATGTTCAACATCATTAGCTATTAGGAAAAGGCAAATTAAAACTACAATGAGATACCACTACATACCTTTTGGGATGGCTAAAATTAAAAATAAATAGTGACAACATCAAATGCTAGCAAGGATGACAAAGAACTGGATCACATATACATGCTGGCAGAATTATAAAATGGCACAGCCACTTTGGGAAAACAGTTTTGTAGTTTTGCAAAAACAATTAAACATGCAACTACCATATGACCCAGCAACTGTGCTCCTGGATATCTATCCCATTTATGCAATCCTGATGTATTTCTGAGAAATAAAGATTTATCTTATTTATTTTCACACAAAAACTAGAATATGAATATTCATTGTACTTGTATTTTAATAGCTAAAATTGAAATCAGACCAGATGTCATTCAAGAAATGAATGTTTAAGCAAACTGTGGTATATACCATGAAATTCTACTCCATAATACAAAGGAATAGGCTACTGATATATGCAACAACTTGGTTGAATCTGCAGAGGATTATGTAGCATTAAAGCCAATCACAAAAGGTTATATACTGTATGGTTTGCTTTATAGAACACTATTGAAATGATCAAATTTTTAGAAGTGGAAGACAGGTTAGTGGTAAGGTATAGAGGGTAAGGGGCTGAGAGGCACTGGGGCTCAGAAACAGATACTCCAAAATATGGCACTTTGACATGCTGACCTGAAAAAATTTCAAGGTCTCTCTGACTTCCCCACCACCACCCCCACCATCCTGGACCCCTCCCTCCCCCGCCAACCAGCCTACACACACACACACACACTACTGTCTCTCAACCCTCTTTACCAAAGCACAGGATGAAATTGTTCTCTGAAGTTCTCTTATCTACCTAAGATCTGGACCCACCAAAAAAGAAAATCAAGTACTTCTGGTTTTCCTAATTTTTCATTAATACTTTTCCTAATT
>NW_016816210.1:431876-435531 GCF_001698545.2 Rhinopithecus bieti
ACCCCCACCATCCTGGACCCCTCCCTCCCCGCCAACCAGCCTACACACACACACACACACTACTGTCTCTCAACCCTCTTTACCAAAGCACAGGATGAAATTGTTCTCTGAAGTTCTCTTATCTACCTAAGATCTGGACCCACCAAAAAAGAAAATCAAGTACTTCTGGTTTTCCTAATTTTCATTAATACTTTTCCTAATTTTCCTAATTTTCCATACTTTTCCTAATTTTTCATTAATTAAACTCAGATTGAAAAACTTAAGGCTGAAGTCTGTTAACACACCTGGACAGACATTTGTCATAAATCACTGTCTGCTCTACAGGCCCAACAGACTTTGTCTCAGGCAAATGTGTGTTTATCAAGCCCATTACATACCCCTAAAATCATTTACTATATCTCTAAAATTATTCACATATTCCTATCCCCCTTTCCCATAAGAAGAAGCATATATAACCATCTGTACCCCATTGCATAGTGGGGCAATTACTCTGTGATTCTCCTCCATGCACATTAATAAATTTGTAGCCTCCATGCACATTAATAAATTTGTATGCTTTTTCTCCTTATTATTCTTCCTTTTGTCAGTTGATTTGCAGCAAACTTTCAGAGTGAAGTGCAAGTTTTCCCTTTGCTCTTACAGAGAAAGGAGGTGGGAATGTTTATAAAAAGGGAACAAGGTTGGGCACAGTGGCTCATGTCTATAATCCTGGCACTTTGTGGGGGGTGAGGCAGAAGGATTGCTTGAGCACAAGAGTTTGAAACCAGCCAGGGCAACATAGCGAGACTTGGTGTTTAATGTAAAAATCAAAACATTAGTTGCACGTGGTAGCATGCACCTATAGTCCCAGTTACTCAGGAGGCTGAGGCAGGAGGATTGCTTATGCCAGGGAGATCAACGCTGCAGTGAACTATGATTGTGCCACTGCACTCAGCCTAGGTGACAGAGTGAGATCCTGTCTCAAAGAAAAAAAAAGCGCTATGGTTTGAATATATGTCTACATCAAATCTCATGTTGAATTGTGATCCCCAGTGTTGGAGGTGGGCCCTCGTGGGAGGGTTTGCATCATGAGGCCAGATCCCTCATGGCTTGGTGCTGTCCTCATGACAGTGAGTGTGTCCTCATAATAGTGAGTGAGTACTCATGAGATAAGCTTGTTTAGAGGTGTGTGGCATCTCCTCACTACTCTCTCTCTCACTGCCTCTCTCAGCACATAAGATGTCTTCTCCCTGTTTACCTTCCACCATAATTGTATGCTTCCTGAGGCCCTCATGATAAGCTGAGCACAGATGCCCGGCACAATGCCTCCTGTACAGCCTGTAGAACCATGAGCCAATGAAACCTCTTTTCTTTATAAATGACCCAGGATCAGGTATTTATTTATAGCAATGCAGGAATGGCCTAACACATAAAATTGGTACCAGGAGTAGGGTATTGTTATTAAAATAGTGAACATGTATAGGTGACTTTGGAACTGGGCAACAGGCAGAGATTGAAAGAGTCTGGGGGACTCAGAAGAAGACAGGAGATTGGGAAAGTTTGGAATTTTTTAAAGACTGGTAAAGGATTGTGACTAAAATATTGATATAAATATTGACAGCGAAAACCAGGCTGATGAGGTTTCAGATGGAAATGAGGAACTTATTGGAAATTACAACAAAGGTCACCCATTTTATGCCATAGCAAAGAACTGTGCTGCATTGTGTTCACGCCCTAGGGATCTGTGGAAGTTTGGACTTCAAAATGATTATCTAGGGTATCTACAGAAAGAAATTTATAAGCAGCAAAGCATTCAAGATGTGGCCTGGCTGCTTTTAATAACTTATGCTTAGATGTGGGAGCAAAGAAACAACAAAGTTAGACTTTATATTTAAACAGGAAGAAGATCATAAATGTTTGGAAAATCTGCAGGCTTGCCATATTATGGAAAAGAAAAGCCAGTTTTCAGGGCATAAATTAAAGCAGCCTGCCTTACTTGCCAGAGAAATTTGCATACCTAAAAAGGAGGCAAGTGCAATTAGCCAAGACAATGGGAAAAAGACCTAGAAGGCACTTCACAGATCTTCCAGAGAGCTCAAATCACAAGCTCAGAGACCTAAGAGGACTAAATGATTTCATGGGCCAGGCCTGGGGTGCCACTGCACTCCACCACCCCAAGAGGCTGATCTCTGCATCCCTGCTGCTTTCAGCTCTAGCCACGGCTCAAAGAGCCTGAGATATAACTTAGGCAACTACTTTAGAGGGTGCAAGCTGTAAGCCTTGGTGGCTCCTATGTGGTATTAAGCCTGTAGGTATACAGAGTGCAAGCATGAAGGAGACATGGCAGCCTCTGCCTAGATTTCAGAGGATGTATCAGAAAGCCTGGGTGTCTAGGCAGAAGCCTGCTGCAGAGGCAGAGTGCTCACAGAAATCGTCTACTAGGGCAGAACAAAGAGAAAATGTGGGGCTGAAGGCCCCACACAGTGGGCACTGTGTAGTGGAGCTATGGGAATGAGGCCATGGTCCTCCATATTCCAAAATGGTAGATCCACCAGCAGCTTGCACCCTGTGCCTGGAAAAGCTACAGGTACTCAACAGTCTGTGAGAGCAGCTGTGGGAGCTGAAGTATGTAGAGACATAGGTGTGGAACTGCCCAAGACCTTAGGAGCCCACCTCTTGCAGCATTGTGCCCTGGATGTGGGACATGGAGTCAAAGAAGACTATTTCAGAGCTTTAACATTGAGTTACTGCCCTCCCAGGTTTTGAACTTGCATGGGGCCTGTAGCCCCTTTCTTTTGGCTGATTTCCCCATTTTGGAATGGGAATGTTTACCCAATGTCTCTACTCTCATTGTATCTTGGAAGCAAAGAGTTGTTTTGATTTTACAGGCTCATGGATGGAAGGAACTCATCTCCAGAGGAGACTTTGGACTTGGAACTTTCGAGTTAATGCTGGAATGAGTTAAGACTTTGGTGGACTGTTAGGAAGGCATGATTATATTTTGCAATATGGCTTTGGGGGATCAGGGATGGAATGATATGGTTTGATTATATGTCCCCACTAAGTCTCATGTTGAATGTAATCATTAGTATTGGAAGTAGGGCCTGGTGGGAGGGATTTGGGTCATGGGGGGCAGATCCCTTGGGGCTCAGTGCTATCCTCACAATAGTGAATACTCAAGAGATCTGGTTGTTTAGAGAGGTGTGTGGCATCTTGCCCTCACTCTTTCTCTTTCTCTTGCTCCCTCTCTCACCATGTGACGTGCCTCCTCCCCCTTTGCCTTCCACCATGTTCAGTGTCATGCTTCCTATACAGCCTGCAGAACTGTGAGCCAATTAAACATTTTTTTTTTTTTTTTTTTTTTTTACAGATTACCCAGTCTCAGCTATTTCTTTATACCAATGCAATAACAGCCTAGCACAATAGGCAACATGAGGGGCCGGGCGCGGTGGCTCAAGCCTGTAATCCCAGCACTTTGGGAGGCCGAGACGGGCAGATCACGAGGTCAGGAGATCGAGACCATCCTGGCTAACATGGTGAAACCCCGTCTCTACTAAAAATACAAAAAACTAGCCGGGCGACCTGGCGGGCGCCTGTAGTCCCAGCTACTCGGGAGGCTGAGGCAGGAGAATGGCGTGAACCCGGGAGGCGGAGCTTGCAGTGAGCTGAGATCCGG
>NW_016816210.1:438290-444991 GCF_001698545.2 Rhinopithecus bieti
AAAAAAAAAAAAAAAAAGAAACGTGTTAGTGGCACACAGCTTCTTTGCTTTTTGCTGCCAGTGGGAGGACTGGAATTTGAACTCTTTTGAGTTTTGTTAACAGAGTATATGTAATTGATGGTTTGCTTCCAGGGTTACCATGTGTACCCTCTGGAACTGAACTTTTTTTTTTTGAGACAGTCTTACTTTGTTGCCCAGGCTGAACTGCAGTGGCGCAATCTCAGCTCACTGCACCCTCCGCCTCCCAAGTTCAAGTGATTCTCCTGCCTCAGCCTCCTGAGTAGCTGGAATTACAGGCGAGCCTCACCACATCCGGCAAATTTTGTATTGTTAGTAGAGACAGCGTTTCATCATGTTGGTCAGGCTTGTCTCAAACTCCTGACCTCAGGTGATCCGCCCACCTCGGCCTCCCAAAATGCTGGGATTACAGACATAAGCCACCACACCTGGCCTTGTATTATTTCTGACAACTGCATGGGAATTCATGATTATCTTAATAAAATTTTCAATTAAAAAATAAGCAAACTGTAGTATAGCAAAGTGCTCCAAGAGAGATAAGGCCAGAAAGGTTTCTCTTCTACCACCCTCCCTAGATTTGGGTACTTACCTACAATAAGATAACAAAAAGAAGGGGTTCTGTTTGTTATTGTTTGTAACATAATTCAAGTCATAAAAACTGTCAGATGTGTAACATAAGATAGTTAAAGTGATAGTGAGAAGTCAATCATTGTAAGTTTGAAAGATTGATTGCCTTGTAGATACTCTTCTCTGAAGCCTAAAACAGAATCCTTAGAATCCATATTAGAACTCAACGCTTCTCCCTTGTTTCCAACCTCCACAGTCAATCCTCTGTCCAGGAGCAGAAACCAACCTTGCTGGGAGTGCCTGAGTACACAGTAGTGTCAGACACCAAGGGAGATGGGATTTCTAGGGAGATAAGTTCTCAGAAAGGAGAGAATATCTAGGGGTGTGGTATTGAGGAGTCATGAGAGTAAATGAAGATTTCAAGACTATTGGAGAGGGGAAGAAGGAGAATCTCGACCTAGTACAGTGTGGGTGTAAGGGCAGGAATTATCACATGATGTACCCCATGAGTCAAAAGTGAAAACTCCACAACAGAGAAAGACACTTGTGGACAAGTTGACTAGGCCAAAGTCACTCCCAAATTTCTACCACCCTGGACTCTGAGTTTGAAAAGAAATTTTGATCCTAAAGATAAAGATAAATTTAATATTCCCTGGGATTTGGGCCTCATTACTAACAGCAGGAACATTTTTATTGCTCTGTTGTCCTTCCATCCCAATAATAACAATATAGGGCTGGGGTTATAGAGGTAAGTAACTGAGAGCAGGGGAAAATGGGCAATTGATTATGCTCTGAGGTTTCCAATCTGGGAGAGCTTCACAGAATCAGTGACATCAGAAATAGGTCCTAAAGAGTAGGAAAGAGTTTGCTAGGTGGCACCTTAATCTTAGGTGTCAGCTCAGGCAGTTGAAGTCAAAATATTATCAAAAAGAGGTCACACTAAGCCGTACATCTTAATTTGAATGTACTTCATTGGTTACAATCACCTGAAAATCCAGAAAAACATAAGAGAAATGAGGAAGGAGATGGAAAGAACAGTTGACCAAGTATACTTATTGTCCTCAAATATAAAATGGGATGAATAATTATTTTTCCATACAGAATCTTAAAAGCAATGAAAGAAATATTGTATATAAAGCATTTGACCCAATCTTAAGGCCATGGTGAACACCAAAGAAATAGCAATAATTTTTTTCACTGGTTACTCTGTTATGTCATTGATACCTTATACAGAAGGCTCCAGATTCACATCAAAAAGTGTCTCTAGCAAATGTTCATTTGGGAGCTCTACAACACAGCCTCTTTTCTCTAATCCTTTCATAGCTAATTACCCAGATGTAATGTTCAAGTCTAGGGTGCTCCATTGTTGTGAAACCTACAAAATATGAATAAAATGAAAACGCCTGGAGGGTGGGAAGAAATTGGGGTACATGTGGGATTATCGGCCACCTAAATTTAGTTATTAAGAAATATCAGATACCAAACTTCATCCCATAGCTAGCTAACAATTTCAAGAGAGTCTGGAGGCTGGCTTCAGAGTTTGACACTGCCTCAGGAAAAACTCTGTTTTCCTCACTTCAATCCTTCCCACATGCCTTAGAAATTCTTTTGAATCTTTCTTTTGTACTGAGAGGTTTAATTTTGAACTGAACAGGTGGTAAGGTTTTACATCGTACACTACATAAAATTATGGTATATGGTAAATGAAGCACCCATTTAAAATAGAGAAAATGAGGGTTATTCCCAGCAACTCTTAGAAAGTGAAACAAAACAAGAGCAAAATAGCAGTGAAAAGGAAAACAGGAAAAAAGTAAACCTCCCTCTGTATCAAGGTAAAGATACATGGAAGAAGGAAGACAACATACAAAAAGAAACCTGTGAATTTTGAAGCAACCAGAACAAAACAGAAATGGCAGAGAATGGCCCACTTTGATTTCTCAAGGGTTTTCATCACTCCCTATTTCAGTATGGCGACCACGAGATAGTAGGTAGTCTCATTCTGGGAGCTTATTCTAAAATGAAGACCCAAATCCAAAATAAGTGTTACTAGTCTACAGTATTTTTCAAATCAAAAGGACAACTCTGGAAAAAAGTTCCAAATTTTGAAGTAATGCAAAAGATTAGTTTAGGATTCCATCTGTGTGGAAGCCCCAAAGCCTAAAACGACTTCTGAATAGTTACCCAGATTCTCATCACAGTCAGCAGTCTAAATCAGGAGATGAGCTGCAAGTAGAAAATGATGAAGATGAACCAATGGACTCTTCAATGGACTCTGGCCAGTTATGGGATCTCATTAACTCTGTTTCTGTGAGGTTTTCTATATCAAACACTTCTGTATTGTTCTTAACATCATCACCCGAATACCCATCGTTATAATCCCATACTTGAATTATTACAAAGGACTCTTAAATCTTCCCTAATTACCTTGTTTCTTTCTACCCATCAAAATCCATCAGGACCCCACTGTCATATTAACCATTATAAAAGATCAATAGAATTTGTTCACCTCTCTATTCAACAACCTTTATACAGGTTAATTCCAAGCCTTAAATCCTGATGTTCCTGGGCCCACAGTCTGGGTTTGGATTACTCCAAATCCCAAATGTTGAAATCTCGAAAGATGAAAATCCCTAAAGTCTCTTAGAGACTACCTCTGTGCATCTACTCGTAATCTATCCTTGTAGTATGATTTTTTATTTTTCATATGTCGTATGTTTGCAGTTTTTTCTTTTTTACTCTTTTAAGTTTTTCCACTATGATTTTAAATTGTCAGCATGTTTTACTATTCACTATGCTATCTATTTCACCTTTGCGTCATTTCCAATGCCGTAGGTATACATTGTGTTAAGACTTTTAAAGAGTTCTAATTCACTTTATGCATTTTTTTGTAAATTTGACTACATGATAGTGCATTAGGCTAATGTTGACTTTGTGTGTAAGCATTGTGTACATATCTAAAAACACTGAAATTTCCTCAATAAATGAAGAGATGTCCTTTTTGTACATTTGTATTTGTAAAAAATATAATTTCTCAAGATATCAGCTCTTTGGGCAACTGCATATGCAGTGACCCACCCAGGTTTTTGATCGATTTCTTTAAAAGACAGTTTGTCACAGTATCTCAGATGACTGAAATTAGAAGCTGGGTACACATCATTATCATGATATGTGCTTATACATTTCCCTTTTTGAACTATTTATTCATGAATATGGTTCATTTGCTCATAATTGTTATACCAGTGTGGCTGTCGTTAGCACACCTGACTGTTTATGCCTGCAAAAGCGTGAATGCTATTATCACCTATTTTATTGTGCAAAGTAGTCTATGAAGTGTTCTGTCATATTTTTGTGTTTCTCAAATAAATTCCTCTTTTAAAGTATAAATACATTCTTTTTCTTTTTTTGAGAGGGAGTCTTGCTCTCTCGCCCAGGCTTGAGTGCAGTGGTGCGATCTTGGCTCACTGCAACCTCCGCCTCCTGGGTTCAAGTGATTCTCCTGACTCAGCCTCCCAAGTAGCTGGGCCTACAGGCATGCCACCATGTCCGGCTAACTTTTATATTTTTAGTAGAGACGGGGTTTCACCATGCTGGCCAGGCTGATTTCTAACTCCTGACCTCACAATCTGCCTGCCTTGGCCTCCCAAATAAATACATATTTTTATAAGAGTTTCGCAATTATTTTGTCCGAATTGTATTTTTGAGATTTTGATCTTTCAGGATTTCAACAGTTGGGATTATGATATTTTGGATTGTGTCTTTTGGGATTATGATCAGCTCACTTCAATCTGACCCCAAGATGACAATCCAATCGATTCCCTATATTCAGTCTTTCATCCACACCACAGAACCTTCTGTGCATACTGCACTGGGCACTTGAGTTACATTTGAGATCAAAGGGTCACTGCCTCTCATGTAGTCTATATTCTGGTTCCAAAAGACAGACAATAAATAAGTAAACATTTACATAAACCAGACAATTTGAGGCCATCAAGAAAATAAGCCTGATGCTCACATATTATCCCTCCATTTCTCCTTCTTATTCCCATCTCAGGCTCTATGCACAATCTCTCTACTTCTATTCATTTAGTTGAATCTTACTCACCCTTCAAGAACTAGCTGGGTCGTCCTTCTTCCACGAAATGGTTCCCCTCCTTCCCAGTGCTTTGCCACTTTTCTCTCCTCTCAGGTTTCAGACTTGTCACGCATTGCTTCACAGACCCCTTGAGCAACTCTTTCACCTGAACATATGGGGCTTTCAAATAAGGAGTTATGAAGAAAACCCCTGTGGCTAAAAGCACAGGTGAAATTGATTGCTTTACCTGGCTATATCTCTGTATTATATCTTTCTACCGATTTAGATGGGTAGAGAACATGTGGCTTACTCTCTTGAATTTCTCACAACCCTAACCACCAAGAATTGGACTTCTAATTATGCTACCCAATTACTCTGTACATGAATAGAAAATAGAGATCTTATGAGATAGTGTGACATATTTATTTTACCTTTTTGAGACAGGGTCTCACTGTCACCCAGGCTAGAGTGCAGTGGCATAACCACAGCTCACTACAGCGTCTACCTCCTGGACTCAAGCAATCCTCCTACCTTAGTCTTCCAGGTAGCTAGAACTACAGGCACACACCACCATGCCTAGCTAACTTTTTTTTGCCAATTTTTGTAGAGGTGAGGTCTCACTATGTAGCCCACGCCAGTGTTGAAATCCTGGGCTAAAGTAACCCTCCCACTTTGGCCTCCCAAAGTGCTAGGATTACAGGTAGGAGACTGGCCTGGGTTAGAGAGATGATATAATAGAGGGGAGATCAGGTAAGATACAGAAGACAGCCATCTTGTCCTAACTTTGCATCTACTTCATCCTGTAATTTTTTTTTTTTTTTTTGAGACGGAGTCTCGCTCTGTCGCCCAGGCTGGAGTGCAGTGGCGCGATCTCGGCTCACTGCAAGCTCCACCTCCCGGGTTCACGCCACTCTCCTGGGTAGCTGGGACTACAGGCCACTCCCCCACCGCGCCTGGCTAATTTTTTGTATTTTTTTAGTAGAGATGGGGTTTCACCGTGGTCTCGATCTCCTGACCTTGTGATCCGCCCGCCTCGGCCTCCCAAAGTGCTGGGATTACAGGCGTGAGTCACTGCGCCAGGCCCATCCTGTAATTTTTTACAAGTAAGTTTCCTGAATTTCATTCATGCAACTGGAAAGAAGGGGAGGTAGATTATAATGGCCATGTTCTAAAGAATTTTAAAATTCTAGAGACATCGCAGGCCACTGCAGGTAGAGAGGAAGGTTGAACAGTGAAGGCTGTTGGTCAGTTACTTGTTTCAACAAAATTTCTAAAGAAAGAATTTTGCCAATTAAAAAAAAAAAAGTGAAAATCCCTAGAATTACCACCAAATATCTTTTACCTGCCAATCTCAATGACTGAATTGTTCAAACACACATATTAAAGTAACTTGGAAGAACACTCCAACACATGTCCCCAAACTCTCAGTTCATCTATGAAACTGTCCAGATAACCCATTAGATATTTCTTGCCTTTGCGTCTTACTTTTTCTTTACATTAAGAATAAATTTCTCCTTTTCCTAGTTTTCTATTTCTTCTTAATTAACAGCAATTATGCATTGTCCTTCCAACTAACAACTGGCATAGCTCAAATTTCTACTGTGATTTCTACATTTAACACTGCCTCTGAAAATAGCTTTATTTCCATTGAGGGGTCCAATTCGTTAACATTCATACAATGGGTTCGTTTTTAAATCTTTTTCTCCCATCCTTTAAGGCAGAAACTCAAGCTAAGTGGAATCCTGTTTTCAGGATACCAGTTATAGTGTATGAATTTAAAGACATCCATTAGCCTGCCATATTTGGTTTCTATAGTAAGCAACCAGGAAGCGAACTTATAGGAATTAGACATGAGACCTAACAGGAATTTAATTAACTCCCTGTCTCTGTTTCTTTTGTCTAGCTCTGTTCTATTTTGATCCTTGAAGGATCCTCAGCTAAAGACCAAAGCTTATGTTCTCTTAGCCTTGAAGAATAGTAGAGATTGGGCACACTATGTATGGTTTGGCTAATCCTGGGAACTACTGAAAAGTTTAGAAAAAAA
>NW_016816210.1:445096-456718 GCF_001698545.2 Rhinopithecus bieti
AAAAAAAAAAAAAAAAAAAAAACAGTTGCAATTTTTACAGGGATTATAATCTTACAGACTCATTAATAACATCTCTATGAGACTAGTGCTTTGACTCAGGTAAGGATAAAGTCTTGAATAGATTTTTATCTTTTTTTAACAGTAGCCACCATTTTCAGGAATGAATAGATTTCTAAATCAATTTTTGTGAGAGTCCAGACACAGAGAAAAGACAGAGGGATTCCACTGACCATGGTGATAGGAACTGGGGATGTTAAAATGAGGTGGCAAACAGAAAAAACACACATCTGGGTGGCCCTTTCTTATGGCCATATTTCTGGGAAAATATAGTGATATAAATTTCCTAGTATTTCAATTAAATGCATTTAATCACTAAAATTAATGTCAATCTTTTATTTTTTAATATTAAAAAATATATTACTTCCCAGTCTGTATACTTACAACATCCAAATTGTACCTATTAAGATTCAAACAGCCATATTTAGAATAAATTTGAATCCACCCAAATTCTTCATAGGGTTTCCCCACCTCCAAACATCCTTACACCCTATTTCTATGCAACGAAACAACATATATTCCAGCATTGATGAAGGTACATAAATTTCTTTGGAAGTACCCCATTCCCATTATATCCAGTCTCAATTGGTTAGTTCCCAAAATGCCCCTTGTAAAAAACTTCATTAAGAAGTGAACTGAATATTTGAAGGACCTTAGATGCCATCCAATTAATCCTGTCTTTCACTATCTTGTTTTGGGCTAGAAGATAGAAAGACATTTTAGCTGTTCTAAACCCTCCGACCTAGAAGATAGAAAGACTTTTTAGCTGTTCTAAACCTTCTCTACAACTTGGTCATCCAGAAAACAAAGTCCAGAGAAATCTTGCTAGAGTTCAACTCTCATCAGGTAATATTATTGATCAAAATTTTGACTGATACTTCACTGTCTGATAATTCAGAACCACACTTCTTTTTTTTTTTTTTTTGGGGGGGGGGCTCCCTCTGTCGCCCAGGCTGGAGTGCAGTGGCGCGATCTCGGCTCACTGCAAGCTCCGCCTCCCGGGTTTACGCCATTCTCCTGCCTCAGCCTCCTGAGTAGCTGGGACTACAGGCGCCCACCACCGCGCCCGGCTAATTTTTTGTATTTTAGTAGAGACGGGGTTTCACCATGGTCTCGATTTCCTGACCTTGTGATCCGCCCACCTCGGCCTCCCAAAGTGCTGGGATTACAGGCGTGAGCCATTGCGCCCAGCCAGAACCACACTTCTTAGTGTGGCATTCAAGGCTCTCTCGGCTTGGTCTCCACATTTCCCCTCCATACTTATTGATCATTGCATCTACTCCTGCACGCCTTACAGGACAGGAAGTTAATGAAGTAGGCAATTGGACTACTGGAGTTCTAAAACTCCTTTAAAATAGTCTGAACAAAAAATTCAGGCTAATATTTTAGGATAATTTTTCGTAAGAAGAGTTCATACTTTACATAGGATTTTATTTACTAACTTATGAGCATCTTGGGAGAATATTTGACCTGAACAGTTTTGTGACAACCATATAGATACAAAGACAACTGATGGTCTGAGAACATCTCAGCACTTTTGTGAGGAAAACAGTCCAATCTGAGGTCCATTAGCCGCTAAAAAGAAAAACGGAAGAGAAATAGAAACATAAAAAGTCAGCAAATTGGGAAATGGTTCACAGATTGGTTTAAATGGCAAGTCTGGATATTCCATTTCTTACTAGCAATAACCACAAAATGACTTGCATTTATTGCATGTGCACTGTTTCCAGGTACTATACTACCAAACCTGTGAAGTACCATTGTTGTTTCTCTGTTTTACAAATGGGGAAATTCAGACTTAGGAAAGGCAAATTACTTTGTCAAAGCCAGGTAGCAGAGCTAAGTCACAGAGCTAGGACTGCAACCTAAACTATGTTACCTTCAAAGCCAGTGGGCCTTAAAAACACCACACTATCTTACCTTGCACTGGTCATATGCACACTAGGAAGACAGATAAATCCAGTTGCCACTCCAACCTCACAGAGTCTCATATGTATTGCAATCTTGAATTTCTAATGCGCCTTTTCTGATAAAAGTTTAAAAGAGCTTCACTTAGATTCCCCAAATCTTTCTCCTCCAATCCTCAATTTCTTAGTTCTTGGAGGCTGAGACAACAATGCCTCCTCTCACAATACAAGTTTCCTTAGCAGAGGAAGAAGCTAAATAAATCCACCTTCCCTTTCCTGGTTACTGTCTCTCTCTCCGCTGGGAAACTACGTTAATTTAATTAACTTGTGTTCCTCTAGACAGGGCTTCGGTTTTGCTTGTTAAGCCTAGTCATTCATGAGGTAGGACAATTTAATCAACAGAATTGCCGTCAAAACCCCAGAAATCAAAACCAAAACCTTTTCTTGATTTAAAAAATGATATACCCACTGGTAGAAATTTGAAAATTATGAGGAAGCACAAAAAAAGGAAATAAAAATCTGTAACTACTGTTACAATTACAGTGCATAATTCTCTTTTTTCTAGGCATAAGCAATATATATCTTTAAAATAACTTTTATCATGGAAAAATTCAAACATACACAAAAATAGGTAGACCAGTGCAAAAAGATCCAATACACCCATCATTCAGTATAACTAGTAACTCATGGCCAATCTTGTTTCATCTATATTCCTACAGTTTCCCCTTTCTCCAGGTTACTCTGAGGCCAACCCAGACATCATCTCATTTCAATTGTAAATATTCCATTATATATCTTTATAAAGCAAATACACTTTTCATTAATCATAATGTAATACCATTATTTCATCTACAAACTTAACGATGGTTTATTAATATCATTAAATAGCCGTATTTAACGTTCATATTTCCAACTGTCTCCTAAATATTTTCTTAGGTTACTTGTTTGAATCAGGATAAAATTTAGGTCCACGCATTGCTATTGGTCAGTTTGTCTCCTAAATCTTAGTTATTCAAAGTGTAGCTGATGGGCCAGTGACATTCCTGGAAACCCGTTAGAAATGATGAATCTCAGCCTCCCCCATCCTCAGACCAACTAAAGCAGAATCTGCATTTCCACAAGATCCCAGATGATTCACATGCACATTAATTAAAGTTTAAGGATCATTGGTTTAGTGTGAAATCTCTTCTAATGTGGAGTTTCCTACTCCCTCTCACTTCAGCTTTATTCTTTGTAAGATATTTTTAGAAGAATCTAGGTTGTCTCCTGGAGTTTCCCACAGTGTGAATGTTACTAATTTAATCTCTTATGATATTACTTAACATGTTCCTCTGTCTCCTGCTTCTAATATAAATTGGTAATCACATCTAAAGTTTTGCTCAGGATCAGTTGTGATTTTTTATGTAGGAATAAACATAAGTTTTGGTGTGGTCTTTGCACCAGAAGCCCATCTAATCTGGTTCACCCATTTTATGATGTTAGTGACATTAATGATCATTCTGTAGATCTATTATTTCATTATGTATTGTAAATGGCTTGATGCTTTCCTCATTTACTGCCTGAAGATGTCTAAAAAGTGCATCTTTTCCATGTGAGTAATTTGATTCCTTTGAGGTATACCGTGTACATGCAAGACAAGATGAATGCTTGATTCTTTCCTTTGTTACTTTCCAAAATAATTTGTTCCCAATCATACTAAGGATGACCAGTGATTGATTTCATTTTTAGCACTCCTAGGTACTCATGGTTTTAAACATATCTGATGTTTTCCAATCATTATAGCCATTATATTTGTTAGTGCCCAAATCCTTGCATCATTGGCCAGCAGGAGCCTCTTTCACTTGGCTCCTCAGTCTTTTTGACATATTCTCAACAGCCTTTGTAATTTGTTCTGTTTTCTGACATGGCAAGACGATGGTCACTTTCAGTTCATGCATTTTCTACCTCAGACCTGGATCAGAAATTCCTCCAAGAAGTGCAACTTACTAAACGATGATCATTTTCTCTGGCCTTTTTCAGAGGACAGATTTACTAAAGATGTTTTGTTTTGTTCCCAAATAAAGTCATCCTCATTCAAACTGATATTTACAAATCAAATTCAGGTCATGACTTTATTTAAACTCATCTATCACAGCTGTTTTTCGTTTCTCACACACAAAATACTCTGCATCTCAATGACTAACATAATTCCTCATTTGACCCTGATGATAGACATTTAGGTTGTTGCCAGTCCTTTGCTATTATAAATACTGCTGCAATGAATGGCCATTTGCCTGTATCTTTTTATAGTGCTGCCAGTTTATCTTTGGGATGAGTTTGAAGAAGTGACCCTGTATGAAATGATAGGCAACACATATATTAATGAGATCATATTATAATGCAAGATATATTTCTGCATAATTTTACATAGTGAATATTTTCCTATGTCATTAATGACTCTTCTACAGTTTCATTTTTGACAGCTAAGAGATAGTCTATTTATTCTTTATTACTGAACATCCAAGCTGTTTTCTATGGATCACAATTTTAAATGCCTTAATGACTATCTGTATAGATAAACCACTTGCATCAAGTGTTTCAAACGTACTTAGTGATGCGCTAGTTTCCACCCTGGCTTGATAAAACTGCTTTGAACAACCTTTTACACTAAGTAGGTATCAGTCATCACATGTCGTAGATAAGGCAACAAGGGGATTCAAAAAGTACTTTCAAAAAATGCCCAGTGGTTACAGTTGTGTAACTGCCCAGTGGATTCTCCTTGCCTACTGCCCAGATAGTGCTGATTTATCAAGACAGGATAATTGCAATAGAGAAAAAGTTTAATTCACATTCAGCTGGCTAAATGGGAGACTGGAGTTTTATTACTTAAATCAGCCTCTCTGAAAATTTGGAGACTGGGTTTTTTTAAGGATAACTTGGCAGGTAGGGGACCAGAGAATGAGAATAATTGATTGGTTGGGGTAGTAGACAATATCATAGATCAAAGTGTGTTCTTCTTGCTGTCTTCTGTTCCTGGGTGAGATGGCAGAACTAGCTGAGCCAGATTACTGGCCTGGGGTGGTATCAGCTGGTGCATCAGAATTCCGGGTCTGAAAAATATCTTGAGCACTGACCTTAGTTCCTACAGTATTGATGTTATTCCTAGGAACAACTGGAGAAGTTTGGAATCTTGTGGCCTCTGGCTGCATGACTCCTACACCGTAATGTGTTAGTCCTACAAAGGCAGTCTGGTCCCCAGGCAAGAAAGGGGTTTGTTTCAGGAAAGGGCTGTTATCATCTTTGTTTCAGAGTTAAACTATAAACTAAGTTCCTCCCAAAGTTAGTTCAGCCTACACTCAGGAATAAGTACGGGCAGCTTGGAGGTTAGAAGCAAGATGGAGTCAGTTAGGTCAGACGCCTGTCACTGTCATAATTTTCTCACTGTTACGATTTTTGCAAGGGTGACATCAGTTGGAATGAATACTGGACTAAGAGCAACATCTGACCTCAACTTTGTCACTATTTCTGACTGATAAGTCTAGTCCACACCGGTTAGACTAGTGACTTTTTAAAATTTTCCTTTAGCTTTAAATATACATATAATTCTAACAAATTTTGTATGTTTTAGTGTCCTCTAAGTAATTAGAAGTCAGGGCTGTTACTCTACCTATCTATTCTGTTTTTTATTCCACTAAGCATCTAATATCATGTGTTTATTGTGGCAAGCTTTATTACCTTCATGCTGAATTAACTTTTTAGACTCCTTTCTGGCTGCTGAACTAGAATGTACGGCTCTGAGGCTAGAAGAGATGCATGCCTAATTTAAGTCCTACAAATATTTACTGACTGCCTCTTATTTACCAGGCATCCAGCTAGTTTAAATCTAATTTTTAGATAAATTAGGTTTGTTAAGGAGTACATTTGCTTTAAAATATATAGTCTAAACACTGTCCCTTCAAATCTCCTTTCTTTGCCACCTAATGATAGTAGAGGTATATGTGAGATGTACTTAATTAAAACTAGGTCACTGTGACTGGGTGAACACCAGTAACAATCTTCAAATCCGTATTCATCTACCAGAGAGATTTACCTTTAACATAATTTCTAATTATGTCCCTGCTTTCAATGATGCGTCTGGAGCATTAACTGGAAGAGGAGACAGAATAATAATCTGCGGACTTTAATAAACATGTTTCTAGTTTTCTCTGATGTTCTTTGAAGGAGACCCAATTTAGAAGTGGCCTGCATAGATGTCAAAGACACAAGTCACACCTTAATCAACAGCCACCTTTACTACTCTTCTCCTCATAGTCTATCAGAGGATACTTTATTTTGTCCTTTAAGGAAAAAAGGAAACAAAGAAAGAAAGAGAAAAAGGAGTAGCCTCGGGGCTGAATTCTTCTATGGGGAAAAAAAAATAGATAAATGGAAGCTGGCACTGCTATAGGCAAAGCATTGGAGAAAGTTTTCTCTCATGTATTACCTGAAGGCAAACATCTCCTAACTCCTATGAGCACAGAGATATTTTTGGCTCCCTGTCACACACAACAGGGACAGGGTGGGCTTAAAACAACTTCCTTTTGGACCACACCTATAAACTGAATGAGTGAAAAAATAGAAAAACTGGCACACTGTCCAGGTTTCCTGGTCTAAACTACATTTCAGGTGCAAGAATCAAGCCCAGCTCTCCATTTTGAGATTAAGGATAATGCAAAGTCCAGTAACCCTGAATGTGTATTTATAACTTAATATAGAATTATATACTCAATAAATCAGAATAATTCAAGAGTTAATATTAGCCTGACAAACAAAAATGTTCCTTCAAGTTCAGGAAAGAGAAAAGAAATGGGATAATGAATATACACATGTATATGATAAAGAAAGGCCTCTGAAAATACATTAATATTGTAGTCAAATAAACATTCTTTGGCCTTTTGCAAAAATGTTTTGAGATATTTAAATATAGAAAGTTCATGTTTAACTGGAATCCAAACATCCAGATGTTTGGTGTTGCACTTCACCTCTGCAAGAAAACAGTAATGGGAATATCAGACTACGGCCCTGAATATGTCAAAACCTCCAATACTAAATAAGCTCTAGACTTATATTCCCAATTTCTTACTTGACAACTCCACCAAAATATATATGATTTGCCTTTGTACTGTGGTCTGAATATTGGTGTCCCTCTCATTTCATATATTAGAACCTGGTTCACACTATGACAGTATTAGGCAGTAGGGCCTTTGGGAAATGATTAAGTTACGAGGGGTCTACCCTCGTGAATGGAATCAGTGCCCTTACAAAAGCAGCTCAGATGAGCTCCCTTGCCCCTTCCATCATGTGGGGACAAAGCTAGACGTCATCTACGAGAAATGGCACTCACCAGATATTGAATCTGCCAGCATCTTGATTTTGAACTTTGCAGGCTCCAGAATTGTGAGCAATAAATTTCTGTTGTTTATAACTACCGAGCTTAAAGTATTTTGTAATAGCAGCCCAAATGCACTAAGGATCTTGCAAACTGGATTGTTTCCTCTTCTATATTTCAGTATATGGTACCAACATTTGCCAAGGTACTTAAGTCAAAACCCCAAGAATTAAGGCTGGTTTCATAGGCACATGGCCAGTGGAGTCACACAAGAGTTCGAAACTCAGAGGGTTCTTCATTTAGAGTTTAATGTTCTGTGGTTTAAGTCTTTACATTCTTAATTTTATCTTCTAATTTGTGTTTTATAAATGAAGTTCAATGGGACAAAGGAGCATACTGAGTGCTTGGAGTTTGGCTCACATGTAGTCCTGCCTCTCTCCACCTCACTACCTTTTAGATGGGTTCTCAGCCCCCTGTCTCCTGTTACTGTGCATCCTGGGTCTTTTTCTCCTTCCGCTTCCCTGCCACTGCCCAGTGACAGCTGCCGCCCTCTGCCCAGGATGGTGACCATGTCACATGGTTGGGGACTGGGGAGTGGTGCTGCATTTTGCTATAGCCCTTCACCTTCAGCAGCAGCCTGGGCAAGGGGAGGGTTGACAATGAGCGCATACACTCATCACCCTGTGGCGTCTCAGGCATGGCATAGTAGTGGCTGTAAATGCCCCAACTGGCAGTGCCATACTATATGTTCAGCCAGCTACTAGGTAGGGACAAGCCTTTTGCCCCCCTAATTCAAGTATCAAGTGTGTCCTGGATCAGTGGCTCCAATAACCTTGGGGGTTGCCTGTTTGCTGTGGGCAAGGCAGTGGGCCTGTCGGAAGGGAAGATGGACTTTCCTGTCCCCAGAGGGGTAAAACTTGTAGGTCCTAGAGCTTGCATAAGAGTAAACCCAGCAGTGATTAACTCTGCCCCAATTCAGTCTCTGGGCAAAACCCAAGGGAGCCTGCAAGGGTCTTGACTTTGTCTGGCAAATATCCCTGTGCCCAAGGTAGTGTAATAAAGTAAAATTTATTAGTGTAATAAAGTGTAAAATTTAAGTAGCAAATAAAACACCATCATGACAGAGGGCGAGAGAGACCATGGAAGAAAGCAAACAGTTTCACACTTTAGTACCTTTAATAGCACTTTTTTTTTCACTCCTTGAACAAGGAACCCTGCATTTTGCACTGTGTTTCACAAAGTATGCAGCCAGCCCTGCTAGGGGTCCTCATTTATACACCATATATTTTGTATCTGCAAACTCTGTTGTTTCTACCACCAAAATATATTTCATGTTCACATGTCTCCATTTCTATATCTCTCACCACCCTACTTCTCTAACCTTCCAACTAGCCCTGGCCCAACGGTCTATTCTGCTCACAATATCCAGTGTAATCTTTAAAAAACTTAGTCCTCCAAGCCTCTAGGCTTCCTTTCATTACACTTAGCATGAAGTTCAAAGGCCTTCTCATGACCTACAAAGCCTTGTGTGAACCAAACCCTGCCAGCCTCTCCCCTCTCATCTGTAATATTCCAGCCACAATGGTTTCTATCCTACCACTTGAATACACCAAACTCTTCACCCCTTACCTCCTCCCGACACTGAGACAGCCAGGTGGGAGGGGGTCTCTGGAGAAACTCCAATCAGCCTACCCACTGGGGTGGAGCCTCAGGAAGTTCATGACACTTTCAGCAGAGAGCAGCCTGGCCCCTCCTCTTCTTGTGTGGAACTTGGGATTCTAGCTGAGGGCAGGAAGCACTCTAGCAGGAACTCTGGACTTGTGGAGGATCCCTGTTTCCCCTTTTTTCCCTTTTTCACCCAATAAAACCCTGCTTTACTTACCCTTTAAACTGTCTGCAAGCATAAATTTTTGTGGCCATGGGATGGACAAGAAACCTGTCTTTAGCTGAACTAAGTAAAAGGCCTGCGACAACATCATAACACCTTCCACATCCACCAGCATTTCACATCCCATTCCCTCTGCTCAGAACGACAACCCTCCCCCACCTCTTTCCCCCACACACACTACATGCACTAAAACATGCAGACAGGGTTGGCTCCTTCCCAAACTTCAGGTTTATCCACAAAGAAAACTATTGCACTATGCTTGTTCCTTCCTACCACGAATGCTCATATATACATTTGTTTGTTTAGTTTTTTTTTACTTTTTCTATCTGCCTTCCCCTCTAGTTTATATGTTTCACAAGGACAACCATGTCTGTTTTCTTAACTAACCTATATTGGGTTCTTATATTAGTACCTCCTGCATAGAGCTCAACAACAATTAATCATTAAATAAATAAATATAGTATTTGTTGTACTATCTGGCATAGTGATTTGGAAGCTTTCAAAGTAGGAACACTGGGTATATTACACATCGTTATTCAGTTTGCCAAAAAGTAGACAGCTCCCATATCTCTCCATGTAGTCAAATATAAATTTGCATATTTATTTTTTTATTTTCAAGTCTCAACCCAGTCACTGGACTATTAAGCAGGGTACTGATGAGTCTTAAGTAATTCATGGGAGAAGGGAAATGCAGTGTTACTTTGGAAATTTAGTAAGCTAAATTTGAGATGAAAGTGAAATTTTCTAGAGGGATAAACTCAAATTCAAACTTCTCTGGGAAAATATTTTCCTCCTTTTTTTCCTCCCTCTCTTCCTTGGTTTCTTTCTTGTTTTTAGTAACAATCCATAATATTCATTTATCAAATTTCATAATGCATTTTAAGAAGGCAAACAAATCTTTTTTTAAAATAAAATGCTTAGTAGTGATTTCAGCTATAATATTAGTTTCTAGTAAAGGTTTATGTGAAAGGCTGAGTAATGGTTCTCCAAGAATGCTCACATCCCAATCTCTGGGACAAGGGAATAAGTTACCTTATATGGCAAAACAGACTTAGCAATGTGATAACATTAAGGATCCTGAGGTGGGAAGATTAGCCTGGATTATCCAGGTTGACCCAGAAGTAATCAAAAGGTTCTTGTAAAATGGAGGCAAAATGGTGAGAAAGAGATTATAAGAATCTATACTTTTAATTTTGAAGATGGAGGATAAAGAAATGGGCCAAGGGATGCAGATAACTTCTAGAAGCTAGAAAAGGCAAAACAAATTATCTCCTAGAGCATCAGGAAGAAATGCAGGAATAGGAACAGCTCCAGTCTCCAGCTCCCAGTGACAGCGACACAGAAGATGGGTGATTTCTGCATTTTCAACTGAGGTACCGGGTTCATCTCACTAAGGAGTGCCGGACAATCCGTGCTGGTCAGCTGCTGCAGCCCGACCAGCGAGAGCTGAAGTAGGGCTAGGCATTGCCTCACCTGGGAAGCACAAGGGGGAAGGGAATCCCTTTTCTTAGCTGGGGAACTGAGACACACAACACCTGGAAAATCGGGTAACTCCCACCCCAATACTGCACTTTACCAAGGGTCTTAGCAAACAGCACACCAGGAGATTACATCCCACACCTGGCTGGGAGGGTCCCACACCCGTGGAGCCGCCCTCATTGCTAGCACAGCAGTCTGCGATCTAACCACAAGGCAGCAGTGAGGCTGGGGGAGGGGCGCCCGACATTGCTGAGGCTTAAGTAGGTAAACAAAGCCGCTGGGAAGCTCGAATTGGGTGGAGCCCACAGCAGCTCAAGGAGGCCTGCCTGTCTCTATAGACACCACCTCTGGGGACAGGGCACAGCTAAACAAAATAAAAAGCAGCAGAAACCTCTGCAGATGCAAACGACCCTGTCTGACAGCTTTGAAGAGAGCAGTGGATCTCCCAACACGGAGGTTGAGATCTGAGAACAAACAGACTGCCTGCTCAAGTGGGTCCCTGACCCCTAAGTAACCTAACTGGGAGCCATCCCCCATTAGGGGCAGACCGACACCCCACACTTCACATGGCAGGCTACACCCCTGAGACAAAGCTTCCAAAGCAAGAATCAGACAGGTATACTCGCTGTTCAGCAATATTCTACCTTCTGCAGCCTCCACCCAGGCAAACAGGGTCTAGAGTGGACCTCAAGCAATCTCCAACAGATCTACAGCTGAGGGTCCTGACTGTTAGAAGGAAAACTAAAAACAGGAAGGACACCCACACCAAAACCCCATCAGTACGTCACCATCATCAAAGACCAAAGACAGATAAAACCACAAACATGGGGAAAAAGCAGGGCAGAAGAGCTGGAAATTCAAAAAATAAGAGCACATCTCCCCCTCCAAAGGAATGCAGCTCATCGCCAGCAATGGATCAAAGCTGGATGGAGAATGACTTTGAC
>NW_016816210.1:460322-472735 GCF_001698545.2 Rhinopithecus bieti
AAAAAAGGATGAGTTTGTGTCCTTTGTAGGGACATGGATGCAGCTGGAAACCATCATTCTCAGCAAACTATTGCAAGAACAGAAAACCAAACACTGCATGTTCTCACTCATATTGTTCAGTTTGAACAATGAGATCACTTGGACTCAGGAAGGGGAACATCACACACCAGGGCCTATTATGGGGAGGGGGGAGGGGGGAGGGATTGCATTGGAGTTATACCTAATGTAAATGATGAGTTGATGAGTGCTGACAAGTTGATGGGTGCAGCACACCAACATGGCACAAGTATACATAGGTAACAAACCTGCACGTTATGCACATGTACCCTAGAACTTAAAGTATAATAGTAAAAAAAAAAAAAAAAAAAAAAGGAAATGCAGCCCTGCTGACACCTTGATTTTAGGACTTCTGACCTCCAGAACTGTAAGATAATAAATATGTGTTGTTTTAAGCCACTGCATTTGTGGTACTTTACTATAGCAGCCATAGGAACCTATGGTTTATGGTTAAAGAGAGCTATATAGTTTGTGTAGTTTGTGTTTTGCATAAAAGCATAGCTCAGAGATATTGCAGGTTCAGTTACAGGCTACCTGAATAAAGCAAATATCACAATAAGGTGAATCACAAGAAATTTTTGGTTTCCTAATACATAGAAATGTTATATTTACATGATATTGTAAGTATGCAACAGCATTAGGTATAAAAAATGTACCCTTCATCATTTAAAGAATACTTTACTAGTAAAAAACACTAACTAGCATCTGAGTCTTCAGCAAGTCATAATGTTTTTGCTGGTGGAGAGTCTTGCCTCAGTGTTGATGGCTGATGACTGATCAGGATGGTGGTTGCTGAAAATTAAGGTTGTTGTGGCAATTTCTTAAAATCAGATGACAATTAATTTTGCAGTATCAATTGGTTCTTCTTTCTGTGAAAGATTTCTCTATGGCATGCGATGCTGATTGAGAGTATTTTACCCAAAGTACAACTTCTTTCAAACTTGGAGTCAATCCTGTCAAACCCTGCTGCTGCTTTATCAATTAAATTTATGTAATATCCAAATCCTTTGTCGCCATTTCAACAACATTCATAGCATCTTCACCAGGAGTGGACTCCATCTGAAGAAATCACTTTCTTTGCTTATTTAAAAGAGGCAAATCCTCATCCATTCAAGTTTTATCACGAGATTTCAGCACTTCAGTCACTTCTCCAGGCTCTACTTCTAATTCCAGTTCTCTGGCTAATTCCACCACATCTGCAATTGCTTCCTCCACTGAAGCCTTGAACTCCTCAAAGTCACTCATTAATACTGGAATCAACTTTTTCCCAAGTCATGTTAATGTTGCTCTTTTGACCTCTTTTCATGAATCACAAATGTTCTTAATGGCATCTAGAAGGGTGAATCTATTCCAGAAGGTTTTCAATGTACTTTGCTCAAATCCATCAATGAATCACTATTTATGGCAGATATAGCCTTACAAAATATATTTCTTAAGAAATAAGGCTTGAAATTCAAAATAACTCCTTGATCCATGGGCTGGAGAATGAAGGTTGTATCAGAAGGCAAGAAAACAACATTCATTTCCTTGTAAATTTCCATTAGAGCTCTTGGATGGTCAGGTGCATTGTCAATGAGCAGGAATATTTTGAAAAGAATCTTTCCCCCACTCCCGGCCAAGCTGTAGGTCTTAGCAATAGGCTTAAAATATTCAGTTAACCATGCTGTAAACAGATTTTCTGTTATCCAAGCTTTGTTGTTCCATTTCTAGAGCACAGGCAGAGTAGATTTAGCCTCATTCTTAAGGGTCCTAAAATTTTCAGTATCAGTTAGAAAGTATTGGTTTCAACTTAAAGTCACCAGGTGCATTGTCCCCTGAAAAGAGAGTCAGCCTGATTTTTGAAACAATGAGGCCAGGCATTGACTTCTCCCTATTAGCTGTGAAAGTCCTAGACATCATCTTCCAATAGAAGGCTGTTTCATTCACATTGAGAATCTGTTGTTGGGTATAGCCACCTTCATCGATGATCTTACCTGGATTTTCTGGATAACTTGTGTAGCTTCTCCATCAACACTTGCTACTTCACCCTGCACTCTTATGTTATGGAGATGGCTTCTTTCTTTAAACTTCATTAGCCAACTCCTGCTGGTTTCCAACTTTTCTTCTGCAGCTTCCTTATCTCTCTGAGCTTACATAGAATTGAAGAAAGTTAGGGCCTTGTTATAGGTTAAGCTTTGGCTTAAAGAAATGTTGTGGCTGGTTTGACCTTCTATTAAGACCACTCAAGCTTTCTTCATACCAGCAATGAGGCTGTTTCACTTTCTTTTTTTTAACCATTCATGTAATCACTTTGTGAAGAAAAGTTTTTTCTTCAAAAACCTTTCCTTTGCATTAACAACTTGGCCAACTGGTGCAAGAGCCCAAGCTTTTAGTCTACTTGGCTTTAGACATGCCTTCCGTGCTAAGCTTAATCATTTTTAGTGTTTAAAGTGAGAGATATGTGACACTTCCTTTCACTTGAATACCTTGAGACAATTGGAGACCATTAATTGGACCATTTATATTGTTGTGACTCAGGGAATAGGAAGGTCTGAGGAGACAGAGAGAAGTGGGGGAATAGCTGGTCAGTGGAGAAATCAGAATGCACATAACATTTCTCTGTTAAGTTCACTGTCTTATATTGGCAGGGTCCCAAATCAATTACAATAGTAACATCAAAGATCACTGACCAAAAATTACCAAAACAGGTAAGATAGGGCTGAAAAAGTTTGAAAATTTGTGAAAATTAATAAAATGTGACACAGAGACACAAAGTGAGCACATGCTCTTGGAAAAAATGGCACCAATGGACCTTCTAGACACAGAATTGCTACAAACTTTCAATGTTTAAAACACAGTATCTGTGAAGCAGAATAAAGCAAAGCACAATAAAACTAGGTATGCCTACAGATGAAAAAAAAAGCAAAACAAAAAAATCCCCTTGGCTATTTTCTAAACTTGCCTATTGATAAGAGTCATGTGGGGAATTCACTGAAAGCACAAACATCCCTTGCATCTTCTATAGATATTCTGTTTCACTAATTCTAGTCTAATATAGGAAATGAAGCTCATGAAAGTGAGATGATGTACTGAGGGCCAAAATGATGAGAGCTGGACTGGAGCAAAATGGATTTCCCAAGCCACAGTAACAAGGATTACTGTTCTATACTTAGTTATGTATTATAATAAAATGTCTTTTACAATGGATGTGAAAAGGGCCATATAAACAATTACATGGTTTAGAGCATACTATAATTTTTAAAAATTAACATAGTGTCATAAATAAAAGTGGGAGAGGAGCTATGCAAGATTAAGAGTTTTAAGGACCTGTCATAGACTAAATGTGTGCCCCCAAAATATTCATATGTTGATGCCCTAATTCTCACTGTGGCTATAGTTGGAGGAGGGCCTCTAAGGAAGTAATTAAAGTTAAATGAGGTCATAAGAGTGGGGTCCTGATTTGATAGGATTAGTGTCCTCAGGAGAAGAGATACCAGAAAGCTTGTTTTCTCTCTGTCTATGCATGTGAACCAAGGAATGGCCATTGCAGGCATAGTGAGAGGGCAGCTATCTACAAGCCAGGCAGAGAGCTGTCACCAGAAACTGATGCTGCTTCAGTTGGATCTAGAACATCCAACCTCCAGAAGCATAAAGAAGTAATTCTTTTTTGTTAAACCACACAGTCTATGGTATGTTGTGATGGCAGCCAGGCTGAATTGTATAGGTCCGTAACAATCAGATGCCTGTGTTGTCCTGCATTAGATGCTGATTTAAGCAAGCCAATCTTAAAGGACATTTCTGAATTAATTGGCAAAAATTTTAATGTAGCATGGGTACTAAACGAGATGAAAATTCATTGGAATGGAAAAGTGTAGATTATAGGAGGAAAATACACAGATCACAAAACAGTATGTATAATATTATCTTACGCTATAAAATATACATGTATATGTGTATGTGAGCACGTATGCTATGATTTGAATGTCACCTCCAAAACTTTTGTTGAAAGTTCACTGCTGTTGTGATAGTATTAAGAAGTTAGATCTTTAAGAGGTGATTAGGTAATGAGGACTCTGTCCTCAGGAATGTCTGTGTTGAGAAAGTAGGCTCCTGATAAAAGGATAGGTTTGGAATGTCCCCAGTTATCTGTCTGTCTCAAATATTTACTTGCACTTCTGCCACGGAATGACCGTAGCAAGAAGGTGTTCACTTGACCAGATGCCAAGCAGACACTGTACTATGCTCTTGAACTTCTCAGTCCCTAGAACCATAAGCCAATTGAACTACTTTTCTTTATAAATTACCCAGTCCATGGTATTCTGTTATGCAGCAGAAAACAAACTTAGGCAGTGTGCATACATGTATATTCACACACATATGTATAACGTGTGTGTGTGTGCACCTGAAAAGATATACACTAACGTGCTATGGTTTGGATCTTTCAGTGGTAGAAATGTTATTTTTAATTTTGCTCCTCTGAGTATTCATTAATTTTCTACAATGCATATGTACTGCTTCCATAAAAATTAAATATCATTTAACATAATTGATGGTAAGTCCTTCTATAAGAAAAAAATTCTGTCAGTTTATAGAATGTTTTGATCTTCTTCACACCTTACCCCAGTTTCCACTGTCACACCTTTCTCCCAGTGTACCAACTACAATTATGATCAATGGTTTTCTGTAGGGAGAGCTACTAACAGATACTTTGCCTGATTAAAAAAGGGAAGACAGCAAGTATCACTTGCCTATTGGGTCCCAAAATTCCATTCATTTATAGCTGAAGCAACTCATGATTCAATCCAACTAATTCAAATGAATCTTTCTAGGTGAATTAAATCAACCTCCCTATGAAAATATTCCTCTAAATATTAAAGAGAATAATGCCATCTTCTGGTCTGACAATTCAGAAAACCATCAAGCATGGAAATGAAGAGCTATAACTGAAATACAACTTTTTTATTTTATTCCATTCAACAGCCTTTGTTGAGCTTCTAATGTGCTCAAAGTCCTAGGCTTAAACACTTCACTCCCTGCTACCTGAAATGTTATATTCTTTTTCCCTCACCAACTATGTGAATTTTACCTCTTCTTAAAGACCCTATTCTCATGCCAAGTTTTCTAAGAAGCCTTCTTTGACTTCCCCAGTCCAGAGCAAACATCCCCTGCCTCCGAAAGCATAGGGTGCTTAGGGGCTCTGTGACTGAATACATACAAACATTGAGCGCTCTGTTATTTAAACATGTTTAATTCTCCCCCTAGAAGATTGTAGGATGCTGTGTGATAGAGTCTTTAAAAAAAATTCTTGGTTTTCTCCACAGTGTTTTACCCTTGGTAGACACTGAATAAATGTTTGTTGATTAACTGACAAATTTGGGATTTGCCTTTCTCTTGGTCCAAAACTGTGAGAGTACAGTTAATAGTTATTGAAATGGATGCCAACTCTCTAAACATGGTAATAATTCCTTTTAAAGAGTCTTGGATTTTACTCTATTTTTTCAACTGGTTTTAAAAAGGGAAGGGCTGGTTTGTTAATTTACAATACAAAGAAGAAATCTTTTCCTTCTAGTCTGTGCCAGATGGGCTGAAATAGCGAGAATTGAAGGTTTCCACAGTCATGCACCAGGTGACAAAATAAAAGCTTTTTCCAAGCAGTAAAACTGTTCTTTCTCTGCAGAGAAAGTGACTTAAGAAGCAAGAATCAGCCAGCTAAAAGCTGTATCTTTGCCCCCACTTTCCCAGTGCCGAGCCAAGAATAGGAGGTACTAGAGAGGTGCAATTTTGCCAAACCCCTGAGAAATTAGGCAGTTGCTGCTGGAGATGTAAGAGCATAGATGACATTTAATTGAGAAATTGCCTGATTTTCCATCAGTATGATAAAAAAATAACAATGTGAAATTGTTGGACCTTGATGTGTGTCTCTTAGTTAGAGGCAGATGCCATCCAATTTCATTTTTTTAAGGCAAAGGATCTTAGCAACAAGGTGGTTCTGTTTCATGCTCTAAGGATGCATTTAGCAACATAAGAAGCTTCAGGTATTGATACTTGTTCTTCCAGAACTTCTGACCTACTCTATGTTCAGCAAACCTGGTCATGAAACTGCCTTTGTAAAAACTGTAACTGTGAGAAAATTATGACAGTAAAAGAGATCTGATCTAATGAACCCCCATTTTATCTTTAACCTTCAAACTGTCCTTAATCATTCCTGGGGCTGGGCCAAGCTGATGTTGGGAGACATAGTTTAAATGACAATAGCCTTTCCCCAAAACTAAACTGCCATTGTAAGGCTGATGAAAGACCACTAGGTGAGGAGGCTGAGAAGAGCCTGAGCTCTGCTGAGGTGTAGATATAATTGATTATCAGCCTTTATTCGGTAGGTCACAAGATTCACAACTTCCCCAATTACTCCAGCAGATAACATCACTCTTACAGAACCTAAGATTGGCCTTCTGAGATGTCTTTTCAGGTTTCTGCATATCTGACAACTGATGGCTCCACCCAGGCCCACCAGCTGGTCCTGTGGCCCCATCCAGAAGCTGACTGAGCACACACATGAACCATTTTCCACACCCCTATGATTGCAACTCCAACCAATCAGCAGCACTCACTTCCTGGCCCATCAAAACTATCCTTGAAAAACTCTAGCCTCTGAATTTTCGGGGAGACTGATTTGAGTAATGACACTCCAGTCTCTCATTCAGCCAGTTCTGCATGAATTAAACTCTTCCTCTATTGCAATTCTCCATCCTGATAAATTGGCTCTATCTGGGCAGTGAGCAAAATAAGCCTGTTAGGTGGTTACATTCACAGTTAAGAATGGGCTGTGAGTCAGCCCAATTTATGTTAAATTCCTGCATCTGTCATTTATTAGCTGTGTGGTTTGGAGCAAGGATATTAACCTCTCAGTTCTTCAGTTCTGTCATCTATGAAATGCCAAGTGACACTTTCAGGGTGCCTAACACCTGATACATACTTCTTAAAATGTGGAGGTTCTGTTATTCTCTTCTATCAACAACAACAACAAAAAACCTATTTTAATTACGTATAAATTCCAAATTCAGAGTGTACCTAACTTCCAGATTTGGAGGAAACAGTCTACTTGCGCAGTTCTAGACAAGAACGGAAGACATTAGAATCATGATAATGTTTGCAACCCAAGACCCTTGGTGTTGCTCCCCTTCAGTTCTCCACATGTGCCAGCCTGGTCACTAGCTCTCATTTTGATCAAGCTCTTTATACCTTTGCCTTGACACCTATTTCTTCCCTATTCCTAGCATGTCTTTGGCTGCTATTCTCAATATAGTCAAACTACATCATACTTCATGGCTTAGTCCAAAGGTCACTCACTGCCTTTGTGAAGTTGTGCAATCCACAATCAGAAGTTACTATTCTTTCCTATTCTTTCTGGAACCTCTTCACAGTATTTAGAGATTACCTCTTTTATGTTTATTTTACTCTATTTTGCCTTATGATGATCTTCCTTACAGGAAACCTTTTGCATGCCCTGCAACACATGCCTCACTTCTCGAAGGTCTGTCATTTTATAGACAGCACTCCCTCTTCAAATGTGTATCTTTCCCACAGGAGTGAAAAGATACACCAGCTCTAGAGTTGTTTACAGAATAGGTATTCAATAAATGGTTGATGGATGATTGATAAATGAATAACTTCAATCCTGTTGAAAATCAATTAAAAAACTTGATCTCTACTTTAGGCAGAACATTATTCCTTCAGCCCCTCCTCTCCACCATCTCTCTCCTGATATTTCTACCCTTCCCCATTAAATAAGTGTCCGCCTTTCGGAAGTATCGGAAAAAAATTTCTGCCTATGCTCCTATCCTTCCTCATTCTTCCATGCCTAAATGAGGAGAATGGGATAATCTTCCCAGTAAGGAAGGAACTGGACTGATGTACAAGGCAATCAACCCATTGTGGGGCTCAGCATGCTACATTGTGGATAAGTCAACCTGATTTGGAGGTGCTGTAGGCCTAGGCCATCTTTACTAGCTCAGCTTCTCTGTGAGGCCTGTGTTGACTTTTCAATTGGTTTATAACTTACAGAGGGAAAATGGCTATGATGTGCCTCTAGATACACATCTGATAATCTTTTATAAGTCCTGACATCAAGCTGATGCTGGGAAGGATACTGGAAAAAACACTATTTCAAATATACTTCAGAAGGAAACACAGAACATCACAGTTTAGGCACCAGAACAATAAGAGAAAAATCCCAAGAAGTTTACTTTTTTTGAATTGAGATCCTAAATCTGATGATGTTTTATTAATAGGCCACTATAAAATCAGAATGGGCCTTCAGCCAGTACATTCCTAAATTAGAGGCTTACACATCATTGGGACAAGCTCTATCAGGATGGCACTAGATTCAGTAGAGGATGTTAAAAGCCTTAAAATAATTTGATGTAAGGCTTAATAGTAGATGCCCCATTATAAGAGATAAATGAAAAATGTCATCTAAATGGAAATGAAGGCACGCATCTGCCCACACTCATGGGAGGGTCACAAACAGCTGGATGTGAGATCCTGAACACTGCACCACCCCACCTAGGTCTTTGAATTCATTTGCTCCGACAGCAAATGCAGAAGAGTGTAAAGTGGTGGCTTTTCACACTCACCAATTTTAATTTAACAAGAATCTAATCAGTTTCTACTTGGTATGCAGTATGCTAGCAGTGCTGGCTCCCTTGAAGCATAAAAACACGTGTCATCTGGCTTACTGTGTACTCCACACTGGTATTTTTGAGTTCCTCTACTGAATAATTATAATCAGGGGCAGATCCAGATTTTGTGGGACTGGAAGCTTACACAATTTGTGGGATGCTCTTTAAGAAAGAGAATATAAAATTATAAACACAAAATGTAGTGGACATTCTTGGAAGGGGCTCCTGCTTGTCGGAGATGCCAAGGCTTAAGCTTCATCAGTAAATCTTCCTCTGGCTGTAGCACAGTAGTGCTATATAAAATCCCCATAAAATTCTCTAGCAAACGGTCTTCTCAGTATAAAAGGAATATGCAAGGGATGAAACACGGATGATGAAGGTGATGATGATAACAATGATGATAATGATGATGGTGATGATGGTAATGATTATATGTATACAGCGCTTACCTCTGTACCACTTTATTCTTTTGCCATTGGTCAGTAGAAACCTATATCAGAAGCTGGATGACAGCTCTTTGCTAACCTCCATTGTCTTGGAGCTCCACTTTTAGCTACTCTCTCCCACATAAAACCCCTTGTGTGGAACCTGCTGCTCCTACAAATGGCCTGACACTCACTGTAACTTATCTTCACAGGGCACCATTCAGAAGAATTTGAAGAGACTGCACATCAATCTCTTTCATTTCTAGAGCAGTTTAGAGGATTTTTTTTCTTTTATACAGGAGTCATGACAAGAGCCAACTGAAGCTTTTCTGCAAATAATATCTCTTGCGATATGTTACTTCTCTTTCTCTTTCATGATGCTGAAACAGAAAAAGGAAACTACTCTCTCAGTAGTAAAAGGAACTTCACTGGATACCCTGCAAGGTATAAAAGCTGAAATGAGAAAACATAGAATTCTTTAAGTCTAGGTAAGTTAGATTTCCAAGTGTTGCTTTTCCTTTACTGTTCAGTTGATTTTCAGACAAATGTTTCAATTGTCTAGTTTTCAGTTTATTATTTTATTCAACAGATAGTTTAAATATCTACCATGTGCCTGTACTTTAATAGACCCTAGCAATCCAGCCATAAATTTGTGAGAAAGGGCATATGCTTAGACACCATCATGCAAAAACCAAATCTCCCAAGGAGCTTGCTCCTTTCCTTGTCAATGGAGGATGTTGCCTTTAATTTTGGTTCAGGATGCTGAGGGGTCTGGTTGGGGGATACAGAGATAAAAACAGCAAACAGTATTTGGAATTTTCTTTTAAAACTGAAAATAAATATTGTCAGTTATAAATGCATATATTAATAGCATGTTGTAGAAGGCAAAAACTGAACATATAGAACTAAGTGTGCTGGCTGATGCACTAGAGAGGCACAGGGTATGACAGGAGCAAAAACTAAATGGTCTTATTGGCTCTTAGGGCTGGGTGGTGGAGTGGGCCATAAAGGAGGGCTTCTTAAAGGAAGCTGACTTAGGATACAACCCAAATGTCTTTATGTATGTGGGGACTGGGATGCCATCTTGATAAAAAGGTCATGAGGCAGAAAGGGCTATTTCTGTTCCGAGGCGGAAGAGGAGGATGTCTGAATTGAAGAGTGAGCAAGCAGGTGGCCCTGGGGACATGGTCAGAGGCCAAACTGGGCAGAGTTTTATAGGTCCTGCTAAGGATTTTGCCTTTTACCTAATATATACCACTTTGCATATTTGTAAAAACAACGGTAGATAGGAAAAAATTAAAACAGACTCAACGTGTGGTATGGGAGAAAGAGCCCTTTGTAGATTCTTCTGTGCCTTTTCCAGAAACACAGAGCAAAGATCCCCAAGGAAGTAAGGCTGTTTATCCCCATATTCCCCATCTAACAAAGTCAGGAACAACGTAAGGCTTTATGTAGCCATGTTGCCTCTGTAAATTTTGCTTTCTTGACCCATAGAGAGAAATCTTTGGTCATTTTTTTTTTTTTTTAATGTGTATGGGAGCCATTTTTTTACTTTTATTTTGAAATAGTTTTAGATGTGCAGGAAAGTTGCAAATACAGTACAGAGTTCCTGTATATATCACATCCTAATAATTTTCCCTAAGATCAACATCTTATATAGCCATGGTGCATTCATGAAAGATGAGAAATTAACATTGGCATAATACTATTCACCAAATTATAGACTTTTTTTCAGATGTCATTGATTTTTTGTGTGTGTTCCAGGACCCACTTTATGATATCCCATTGCAATTAGTTGTCAGATCTCCTCAGTCTCCCTCAATCTATGAGAGTCTCTTCATCTTTCCCTGTCTTTCATGACCTTGACATTTTTGAAAAGTACTGGTGAGGTATTTTGTAGAATGTCTCCCTGTCTTGGGATCCATCTAATGCTTCCTCATGATCAGACTGAGGATATGAATTTCAGGGAAGGATACCTTCTCATTGGCCTTATGATTTGAAGTTCTCCACCAGCTCTAGGTTTTACAAGAAAGGCAATTTCCCTGGTCTCTACCCCCATCTTCACTCTACCAGATCCAGAATAATCCACACATCAGATATGAAAGAAGTTTAAGATAGGACAGTGAAACTTTGTGTCCCATCTAGTTTTCTTTTTAGGAGGCTCATTAACCTTTGACTGTCCTGAAACTTTATTTGTTCTATTCATTGCTTGTATTTTTGCCTTCTCCCCACACCCTGTAGCTACTACAGATGCAATATGTTATATTGACATGATAAGTGCTATGTTTCTTCAAAGAGCTTTTTTAGCATGATTACTTTTGGTCTTTAATAACCCCAGGGAATTTCTTTCTAGATAGCCTAGTTTGTCTACATTGGCAGGGAATTAACATGTGCAAGACCTGTGTCTGTAAATTTTCTAGACCTCACTATTTGTTCCTTAAAAAGACAGTGACTCATTCCCAATTATCTTTTGTCTTGTAGACAGAGCCATCTTCCTGAATTTAAATCACAGCCGTCAACAAGCTACCTAATCTATGGGTAGAATCTTTAAAGATGGAACACAACAGATGCAAGATATTTTGTGTGTCCTAAATAAGCCTGTGTAGGTAACTTTCATTTTAGGTCAATTTGACAGGCTGAATTACCCACTTATAGAGTTTAGGGAGTTAGGACCCAAGAACTGTACAGGTGCCATCAGGGGAATGTGAAGATGTGAAGAAATGCCTGGGACTGGGGGAAACACTGGGGAGGAAATGACTGCAGCTGCACTGTTTTATCAGCTCCATCACACTTGCTGTCACTGCCTTGAACACACAGTGTTCCCTTCTGCCTCAGGGCCTTTGCACATGCCACTCCTGCTGCTCAGATGGCTCCTTGTCCCCAGCTTCTTTTGCCTTTCTCAGGGAAGCTTTCACCCACCTCCAGAATAGATCTGGTTCTCCATCATCTGCTTTCATAATTCCACATGTTTTTCCTTCATAGCAAGTAATAAAATTTGTAATTACATGTCTGTGTTGTAATTTAATAAAAATAATGTTAGCTAAAATTACTGAGCACTCTCTACATACGCCAAGCACTACACCTCTTATTCAGTCTTCAGAACAAAACCATGGGGACCCTGAGACACACTTTGATCAATTTCCAGCTCTCCAGTAAACTGTAAGTGGCATGAGGACAGGTTCTACATGTCTGTTTTGCTCTAGCCTGAATCACCAGTGCTTGGCAAAGAGCTTAGCAGGAAAAAGCTTGGCATATATATATATATATATATATA
>NW_016816210.1:473054-498239 GCF_001698545.2 Rhinopithecus bieti
AAGGTTTGCATATATATATATATATATATATATTAAACAAATCACTGCAGCATGACGTAGCAGGATATATATTAAACAAATCACTGCAGCATGACGTAGCAGGAGAAACGTGCTCTGGGGTGAAGCATATTTGGTACCAAATCTTGAAACAGAGTACGAGCCATTCTTAGGGACCTACCAGGCCCCACCAAGTATGGAAATAAAGGGAAATTTGAGTCCCTCCAAAGGAAATCCCAGGCACCTAGCTAGCACTGTAACCAGCAATTGAAGGAAATAAATAACCCATGAAGCAAGAAAGTAAAAAAAGCTTAAATAACAATAACTCAAGTACATTAGAGTCTCGAGATGTTTGTTCTCTAAAGAAACAAAAGATAGTATCTTGACGTATGTCTCTGAGTTGTCTTTCAGAAACCTTGACCCTCATCAGATGGAAAATGCCTACTGCTTTCCCATAGATCTTAGATAAGGGGAAAGTGAGGACTGAGATCTGACTGTCATTCTTTGTTTTAAATTTCTTCCTGAGGAGCCTGGAAAGAGTCATGCTTACAGGACAGACCTGAACATTCCCTTCTGCTGATGATTTTGCCTGAAACTTCTGCTTTCCTGAAATGTACCTCTGCTTTAAAAACCCTGCTTGTAAGACATAGAGGAGTTTGGATCTTAAGTGTTAACCGCTTGATTCTCCTTGCTTGGCACCTGCTGTACAAGTCTCTATGACCTCTCACTGCAAACTTTGGTGACAGTGTGTGGCTTTTTCTGCCCACCAGGCAAGCCGACTCAAGTTTTATTCAGTGACAATCTCAATTCTGTGATTAGCTAGCTCTGTAAATTGTTTAGCTTCCCTAAGCCCTGGGCTATCTGAGATGATGAAACCTCATCACAAAAGCCTTTAAAGGATTTAAATGAGTTAATATAGGTGAAAGCACATTCTTGTGTCCAGCATGTATATAACTATATAGCTGCGAAATAACTAACCGCTTCCCTATCCTTCTAAAAAAATATTTCTTAGAATTATAATAGTTCTGCAATTTTTCTTATGATGGCATCACTATTCCTAAACACCATTTTGATACTTTGCTCGTCAAAATGCTATGCTTCAAGATTATCACTTTGTGTCCCTTCTCTGATCTTATTCCAAGAATGAAGATGGGTTAAATACAATTCACAGAAACATGTCTAATGGAAGTTAACAGGAAGTAGTCACTTTACAATCCATTTTATTGGGCTATAGAAAGGCAAATTACATTTCTCCTTTGCCGTTAGGGAATCACCCGAATAGACACCACATTCTACTCTTGTTTTTATCATTTTTTAAAATTTTTTTGAGACAGGGTCTCCCTCTATTGTTCAAGCTAGAGTTCAGTGGCACAATCATGGCTCACTGTAGCCTCAAAATTTATGTTCAAGTGATTCCCCCACCTTAACCTCCTGAGTAACTGCAAATACAGGCATGTGCCACCATACCTAGCTAATTTTTTTATTTTTCTTTTGTAGAGACAGAGTTTCACTATGTTGCCCATGCTAGTATTGAACACTTGGCCTCAAGTGGTCCTCCCGCCACAGCCTCCAAAGTGCTGGTTAAAGGCATGAGTCACCATGACTGGCCCTATTCCACTCTTCTGGCAGACAAAATTACTGCTTTAACCATTCTGTTAAGGCATTGGCAGTAGGTTAAGGTTGCACTGGTAGGCGGTAGAATTCAATCCCAAACTTTAAAATGCACAAGACAAAAGGGAATAATATTAGCATTTCAAAGTGAAAAAACAAACAGAAAGACTCACAGAGGAAAACTTTAAGAAACACCTTAGGATTAAATTCCTTTGAAGAGCCTTGATTCCTGAAATAACAGAATGGTTATCTAATAGTATCCATTATGTCTCACTAATTGCCTTATGAAACTTAGATTGGAAACATGTAGAAGGTATTTATGTATTATAAAATTGCCAAAAGTAGATTAGAAGGTGTTCACAAAAAGAAAATAACAAAACTTGCTTACATGTATTATATTTACAATATGGTATGCTCTGAACTACACATTTTAACTAAAGTAGTTTTCATTGGATCCTATGACACATCTATCCAACAAATATTGACTAAGTGCTTACTATGCATCAGGCACTGTACTTACAGCAAAACAAACATAGTTCCTGCTTGCATGAAGGATGAAATCTAATGGGTGAGACACATCTTGAACAGTTTCTTAATGTTTATTGCAAAATTTCATATGATCAACTAATTTGGACTTGCCTCGAACTTTCCTGGTTTTTGTACTGAAAATTTCACATCCTGGGAATAATGTTCTCAGTCCTGGGGAAAGGAGAATAACTGGTCACTTAGCAAAATCACATAAGACACAATTTATTATAGCAAATTCTGTTACAAAGAAGTGCAGAGTTATATGAACTATGGATGGTTAGCCCTCTTTTACAGACGAAGATAACAAGATTTAGGAAAGTTAAGTAATATGGCCACATTGATATGTGGGAAAGGAAAGCTTTGAAGCTTCATTGTTCTGGCACCTAATTACATGACCTGATTTCATGTAATGATGATGATATATCTTCTGGTATTTTATACTTCAGAGTCCAAATCTAGACTTGCACTAATTAATCAAATGTTTTCAAAAGGTTTGGTGGAGGAATTTTCATCAGAAAAAGGAAAGACAGAATTCAGAGCAAACCCCTTGGATCTGGATCCTAAATGCAGCTCCCTCACTGCTGGAAACACCTGCATATCTTTAGCTGTGGGTGGCTCATGGACAAATGAAAGAAACATTCTTCTGCTTGACTGGAGTCTTTTGCAGGAGACAAAAAGTGTTTCTTCAAGTGTGAAGGGTGGGGTAGGAGAGGGGACTATGAAAATTGGCAGGGGATACCTAAATACCTCTGCACAGTGGATGAAAAATATCCCTGGAGGGTATTTCAGCAGTTCATTTTGGTTAGCAAGACACAGTTTTCCCTTGGTAGAAAGTCCGCGAGGAAAAGATTGTGTCTTGCATTGAACAGTTTGATTTGGCTGGCATCTTTGATCTAAGAAATCAAACACAAAATGGGCAATGTGAGCCAGTAAAAAGAGGTTAGCAGTAACCCCCATTATATGTTCACTCCAGTGATGGCAGGGTCTTTGGTCTATTTTGGGCACTGCTGTATTCCCTGCACACAGAAAAGGACATTGCATATAGTATGCCTTCACTAATATTTGTTGAATGGTTGAGGGAGCAAACAATAGTCTTAGTTTCTAATTTGCAAGTGTGAAAAAGCTACTTTACCTCCCTGGGCCTTGGCTTTCTCCTCCATTAAAGGCGAGAATTTAACTGGATGACTTTTATCACTTCCAACAAATTCAAAGTTCAAGGTCTACACCTCAGGTTAAGAATCCATCCATGATTATTATTTCACTTACCCTCAGTGAGATAACTCAGAAACAGAAAGTCAAATACTGCATGTTCTCACTTACAAGTGGGGGCAAAACAGTGGGTACACAAGGACATATAGAAGGAAACAATAGACACTGAGGACTCCAAAAGGTGAGAGGGTGGGAGGAGGGTGAGGGCTAAAAAATTGCCTATTAAGTACAGTGTTCACTATTTGGGTGACAGGTACACTAGAAGCACAAACCTTACTATTATGCAGTACATGCATGTAAGAAATCTGCACTTGTATCCCCTAAATATATTAATTTTTTTTTAATTATTAGATTTGTTGAAGTTTGGTTCAGGAGGCCATGGTTCCTGAAGGCATCAATTCGCAAGGATCTCAACAAGTACTATAGAATGAAGACACATTCAAATTTGAGCTTCTTTTTCTTTTTTAATAAGGTATTCTATTTTTAATTTTACTGTTTTTGAGACAATGTCTCACTCTGTCACCCAGGCTGGAGTATGGTGGTGTGATCACAGCTCCCTGCAGCTTTGACTGCCAAGGCTCAAATGATCCTCCTGCCTCAGCCTCCTGAGTGACTGGGATCACAAGTGTGTGCCACCATACCTGGTAATGTTTTTATTTTACTTTTTGTGTAGAGATAGGATCTCCCTATGTTGTCCAGGCTTAAGAGATCCTCCTGCCTTGACTTTCCAAAGTGCTACAATTACAGGTGTGAGTCACTGTGCCATGCCCCAAATTTGAGCTTCTGCCTGGTGCTAGGTTGTATTTGGGTATTAAACACTTTTACCCTTTGATTGAAAATGTATCTAAAAGTTGATTCTTTCATTTCAAGCCAGAAATAAATTTGAATAATATGGGGAGAACATGCTCCCGATGGTTACGTGAGTTCTTTTCCATTTCCTAGGTGTCTTGGCTGGTTTGAGAAATAAAGGGAAAGAGCACAAGAGAGAGAAATTTAAAGCTGGGTGTCTGGGGTAGACATCACATGTTAGCAGGATCCGTGATGTTCTCCGAGCCGTAAAACCAGCAAGTTTTTATTAGCAATTTTCAAAAGCGGAGGGAGTGTATGAATAGGGTGTGGGTCACAGAGATCATATACTTCACAAGGTAATAAAATATCACAAAGCAAGTGGAGGCAGGGCGAGATCACAGGACCACCAGATGGGGTGAAATTAAAATTGCTAATGAAGTTTCAGGCACGCATTGTCATTGATAACATCTTATCAGGAGACAGGATTTGAGAGCAGACAACCTGTCTGACCAAAATTTATTAGGCAGGAATTTCTTCGTCCTAATGAGCCTGGGAGCACTACAGGAGACCGGGGCTTATTTCATCGCTTTGGCTTCGACCGTAAAAGACAGCACGCTTCTAAGGGGGCCGTTCATAGGCCTGCCCTCAGGGGCACATTCTCTTTCTCAGGGATGTTCCCTGCTGAGAAAAAGAATTCAGCGATATTTCTCCTGTTTGCTTTTGAAAGAGGAATAATATGGCTCTGTTCCGTCCGGCTCACCGGCGGCCAGTTCTAGGCTACTTCCCTTGTTCCTTGAACTTCGCTGTTATCCTGTTCCTTTTTTAAGATGCCCAGACTTCATATTGTTCAAACACACATGCTTTGCAAACAATTTGCGCAGTTGACACAACCATCACAGGGTCCTGAGGCGACATTCATCCTCCTCAGCTTACGAAGAAGATGATGGGATTAAGAGATTAAAGTAAAGACAGGCACAGGAAATCACAACAGTATTGATTGGGGAAGTGATAAATGTCCATGAAATCTTCACAATTTATGTTCAGAGATTGCAGTAAAGACAGGCATAAGAAATTACGAAAGTATAATTTGGGGAACTAATAAATGTCCATGAAATCTTCACAATTTATGTTCTTCTGCCACAGCTTCAGCCAGTCCCTCCGTTCGGGATCCCTGACTTCCCGCAACAGAATAATACTCAAGGAGTTAAAAAAAAAAAAGAATCCAGCCCATAGACAGGATGAGTCTCAATGTCAGGGCATGTTTCTAGGTGCCTAACTAAACAAGAAGAGTTAAATAAATTATGACAGTCATAAAATAGAAAAACAAATAATCATTAACATTGATATTGTAGAAGTGTATTTATTGACAAGAAAATTGTTCATTATACTGTTAAAGATTTTTTTTTTTATTTTAAGTTATAAAACAGCATAAGCCATATAATGTGATCTATACATGTGTTCATGTGCAGGCCTAGAAGGAAACCTGAAGAGATATACACTGATATGTAAGCAGTGATTCTCATGGAATGGTAGATTTATAGGTGAGTTTATTTTTATGATTATCTATCTATATCATCTAATTTTCCTCTATGGCTATGACTTGTCATATAATATAAATTGATACGATGACTTAGCACCTAATAAGCACCTAGTTCTTCAGTAATGAGGTGCTCTAATGTAGGCATTAGGACCTGGGCCCTGGAATCAGACCACTTAGCTCAAATCTTGGTTAAGCCTCTTAGTTACTGTGTGGCCCGGTTGAATTATTCAACTCTCCCCCTCTATAAAGCAAACAATAATATTCAACTCACAGATTGGTGCTGAAGTTTAAACTACGTAATCCGTGCAAAATGCCTGACATACATCATACACTTGATAAATGTTATCCATTATTATGCCAAATACAAAGAAATAAGTTTTAGACTATGTAAGCCTGTCAAATGATATGGACATTATCTTCTGGGAGTTTTTAATTTGGTGAGAATAACGAGACTAACACGCAAGAAATGAAAGGCAAACCTTACAAAACTAGAGTCAAAATCTGGAATAATTTTTCCCTTCTGTCTCGAGCAGCCTTTATATTCAATGAGATGCCAAGTCCTGCCTGGGGGGAACCTCTTTCCCCATCATGCCCATTGCCACTCCTCCTCCTCCAGTTCCTGTATCTCTTCTGCCGACTCACTGCATTACATTCCAAATGGTTTCTAGGCCTCTTTTCTCATTTTCAAGCTCCTGTCTGTCTACACCAGTGGTTCTCAGAGTGGTTCTCACACTAGCAACATCAATATCATCTGAGAACTTGTTAGAAATGAACATTTTTGGATCCTTGACCAAGAGCAACTGAATCAGAAACTCCAAGGATGGAGCACAGGAATGTGTGTCATAAAAAGCCTTCTAGGGGATCCTGATGAGCATGTCAGCTTGAGAACTTCTGCTCCATACAATATTGGCAGATCAGTCTCCTCAAAGCACATAAGCTTCTGTCATTGCCTATGCCCCACTTGTCTCTGGCTACTGAGTAGATGGTGACAGATTTTCTTATGCTGCTACTAGAGGCCTTCTGCCCACGGTCTAGCACCAATCTACTTTTTCAGGCTCATCTTCCACTACTTTTTTCACTCAAAACATGCCCTAGTACAACTAAACCGTGTAATTCTCCCTAGACACAATCCATGGTATATTCTGAGTGTTTCTATTTGTACTATTTGTACCTTTATTTGCACTATTTCCTAAAGCTACATGTAATTTCTTCTTCCTTTGCATCTTATATGTCCCAACCCTGCTCACTCTCAAGACCCAGGACCCACCCATGAAACTTCTCTCAATAGGCCTACAACCCCCTATGGAAATGACTGCTTCCTTCTCAGAACAACCAAAGCATTCAACTCACCCGTTCTTTCCCCCATTCATTTCCTCGGTATCACCACAATGTTTAGTTTACTAGGGCTGCCATAACAAATGACCATAAACTAGGGGGATTTAAAATAACAGAAGTTTATTTTCTCATAGTTTTGGAGGCTAAAGGCTGGAATCAAGGTGTAGGTGTGTTGGCAGGGCCCCACCTTTCTCTTAGCATCTGGTGCTGCCAGCAATCCTTGCTGTTCCTTGGCTTGTAGACATGCCACTCCCATCTCTGCCTCTGCCATCACCTGGCATTTCCCCTATGACTGTGGGTCTCTTATAAGAACATTATTAAGCCATTATTGGATTAGGACTCACTCTAACCCAATATGACCTCATCTTAACTTGATTGCATCTGCAAAGACCCTATTTCCAAATAAGGTCACATTCTTAGATCCTACAAGCTAGGACTTCAACATATCTTTTTGGGGAACACAATTCAACCATGGTAATTTGCATATATTACATATCACCCCTAATCAATAGTAAGCTCCTTGAAAGCAAGTACTCTACCTCATTCCTATTTTCCCTTCCCTCATTGGTTAATGAACAGAAAACTAAAGACATAAAGTAGAATGTAACTAAGCGCCCCATTACCTTAACTAGTAGCTGGACACAAAATTATGTGATGTCTATTCAGTGTGGGATTGGGAGGTCAGGGAGGTAGGTTTATGAGGGCTGGAGTGCTTGGCAAAGGCTTTTGGGGGGAAGAAAGGCTGCTTAATGAATAGACAGGATTTGGAGACAGAAAGAAAAGAGGTTATACGTTTTCAGTGTATGAACAAAATATTGTCTATACAAATTTTTTAAAAGATTAGGTAAAGTGAAATTTAAAAAAAAAATCTGTGTTGGCATAGCCAGAGCCCTAGAGAACAGATCTGGAGGTGGAAGATGGATATTGAACAGAAATGGGAAATGATCCATCACTTGTGCTTTTTGTTAGTTCAGTGATCATTGTTTACTCTTCTCTATTTTTCCTGCTAGCTTATTACTCCCTGGCTGGCTTCTAAATTCTATTTCTGAGAGAAGATAATTGAATTGGCAGCCGAATATGCCCATACAACCCTGGACTTCATTCTCCTGATACTAAGCATCTCTCGTTAGTTAGAGGGCAAGCTGGAGAGTGAGGAGAAAGATCACATCTATCTTGGTTACAACAGTATCTCCAGGGCTTGTCATGAAAAACAGGCTCCACAAGTATATCTTGAATGAATGAATGGATGGATGGATGACAAGACAACTATAAGAGTGACTGAGTGAGTGTATTGTGTGTGTGTGTGTGTGTGTCAGTGTCATTCCATCCCATTAACTATAGATTCCTGATTACAGAAAAAATAACCATAAAACTCTATTACTACAGGTTCTGAAAGTGTATTTGACTCCATTTTTTGTTACTTAGTCCTCAACCTTGTTTATATTATTAATCCATTAGACAGAACCTGTGCTTATATCTGTTTTATGTTCAGTTAAACACAGCTTTTTCTTGATTAGCATTATATCAGACACTACTCATGCAGAACCTGTTTGTATTCAAATTCAAAGCAGATGATGAGGTTGAGAACGGTGACCTTAATAAATTAATTCTCTAATTGCACTCTAAAAAATTCATAAAAGCCTAAAAGTTAGATGAAAAATGTTTGATTTTGTTCATAATTTTCCCCAAATTTCCTCCAGAGTACACACACTTAAAATGTATTCAACAAGCAGTAGATGCAGTTTGTGATTTCATGCTGAGTGGTATGTCTTTTAATTAGCAATATGAACATTGAAAATCTTTCTTTGACAAGCAACAGTAGGTTTAGATGACATCATGCTGTAATTTCTCCCTTGTGAAAGACGATTATTACATTTTTATCCTGTGATTCAGAGAAAATATTAAATCTCTTTCAAAGAAAAAAATTTCTCTATAACTTTCTCCTAATATGTGGCACAAATATTTTAATGGCTCATCTAGGATCACTGCCTTCATTATATACAGAAGCATAGGAAAATCAAAAATAATATTCTGACTAATAGAACTCACTATCCTTATCATCATAGCAAGCAAGTATTGACCAATTCCTGCATACCGTGCCATGTTTTCAGTATTCATTAAGGCAGAGCATTAAGATCACTAATTTAATCATCATCAAAACACTGAGCTAAAAATTGTTGCTATCATTTTATACAGGAAGAAATTGAGATATTAGAGGGTAAATAACTGGTTCAAGTTCACAAAGTGACTAATTCAAGGAGCCCGATTTTAATTCAGTTCTGGCTGACTCTAGAAAGTGTATGCTCTTTACTAAATTATTCTCTACTTATTTTTGAATGAAAAAAGGTAAACCATAAGGAAACCAGCAGATTTTAGAAAAAGACTCATAGAGTAACGTTCAAGGGCTATTTCTGGGCTGAACGCACATTCTACCCTGTCTTCAATACTGCCATTACGGCTAACAATGATAGTCATTGAACCCAGAAACAGCACAAGATTCAGAAGATGTTGAAGTAAAAATCCATTGCCTTTATAGAGAGTGCTATTAGCTGAAGTCCTGCTCCAAAATTCCTGTGTTGAAACTTAATTGCCATTGCGATAGTTTCAAAAGGCGGCACCTTTAGGAAGTAAGGTGGGACTTTAGGAACGGGATTCACATCTTATTCAAGAAGCTTCACACAGAGTCCACCCTTTTTTGTCCTTCCACCTTCTGACATAGGAGTATACAGTGTTCAAGGCACCATCTTGGAAGCAAAGACCAGGCACTCACCAGAAACTGAACTTGACAGTGCCTTAATCTTGATTAATATTATATCACACATTATTAATGACAATTAGCCAAACTTATCATCAAATAAATATTTTAATATTAAGTAGCAGTACAATTATTTCCTTTTAACCTGAAATATTGAATGTAGACTGATGTACTATACAAACAATGTAACATCTATCTAGCCCTCATTTGATCATTCATCTTTTTCTTTATATATATAATCAGCATATTTAGTACCTACCATGTGTGAGGTTTTCTGGGAAATATATAGCATTTTAAAAGGTGATTTTCCCCCCCCCCCCCTTGTCATCTAAGGAAAAAAGACTAGAATAAAAGTCATTGTGATATCTGCTATTTAACTGTCATCATCTTCTAATAAAATTGGAATCAGTGTTAGATCCATAAGAGTTGCAGAGCAGGAGACATATTTGTATTGACACTATTCCATTGTGTTTGTGCCCACATGGGCAGTTCCTCAGAAATCCCTTCCATTTATTCAAAATTCACTTTTAAACCTTTTCTTCATACCAAGTTATTGAAGCTGGTATGTCTTAAAGTATCTTCCTTTCTAGAAATTTGGTGCCCAACTTGGATTTAAATACCCAAAATAGATAATACACTAGAAGAAGAGTTTGGAATATCAACTAGGAATGAATAAGGATTGTTTGTGATTGAAAAAGCCAAAAAGCTTTTCTGATATTCCTAAAGGTGTTTTGCATTTGCTAACCCTGTTTGAAATACCAAGTTATGTCACCAAAATGCCTTTCTTTATTTGAGAAAAAATACTGCTGGTTAAGAGCAGGTAAAATAAGTTACTCAGGGATTGTGGATTAAGCTAACAGTCTGCAAACTATCACCTATAGACCAAGTCCTGCCTGCCACTTGATTTTGTAAAGTTTTATTGAAACACAGTAACACCAATTCATTCATATATTTTAATCATTTTGTGCTACAATGACAGAGCTGAGTCATGACAGAGACATGGCTGGCAATGTTTAATAGAGATTTACTATTTGGCCCTTAATAAAAAAGTTTCCCAACTCCTGGTGTAAGCCATCAGTCAGATTTTTCCCAAAGACCCATATCCCACGATCTATGGACTCTCTTACAACTGCCTGATTTGAGGGATTACCTGGGGAACGTGAACGTGAATAGAACCCAGGCACTAGGGAGGACAAAGTAACATTAATCTTGGTATCAGTTGTGAATTGGGCTTGATACTACCAGGAAGCTTACGATTAAACAACAAATTTTACTTACATCTTCCCAAGGACAACATTCTTGAATAGTTTGGGTTCAAATAATGCTTTCATATAAAAAGATGGACTTGTATAATTGAAAGTACTTCAAGTCACACAGAAATGAATTTAAATTCTGGCTTTGTCCCCTACCAGTTCTGAGATTGGGGTTCCTTCTCCTCCTGAGAGGTCGGACTAAGTCTCATACCCCTACTATCCAGCAGGCTCTTTGTTATAGGATTTTATGCATCCACTTCCCTCAGAACATTTATCTCAGGTTGTTTTTATATACTCATAACTGCAATTATTTGATTGTCTCCAATACACTGTAACATTGATGATAATTATTGTAATATCCATTTCTTGCTCTCTAACACTATATTTGGGGCACAAGTACATTCTCAATAAATACATTGCCTGATATTTGTTGTCAATCTAACAGCAAGCATTTTTTGCTGCATACCACCCACAATACTAAGTTGCATATTTCTATCTTTCTCAGAGTCTGGCAATGAGCCTTGCATTTATCAATAATTCAGTGACTGTTCTTTGGTAAATTGAAAGTCTAACTAAATTTGATCTAACAATAGCTGACTAGAGCCACCATTTCTGGCACTCACTTTATAGATAATGATGTCACCTCGTGGCTCAGAGAAACTTGGTGACAGCTGTTATTTCACATAAGTGATAATATTTTCATCTCCTATACTTTTAAAATAAAGGGCCAATGGACTGTTTAAACAGCATGAACAAAACTACCACCAGATGGCAATTCTTTCTTCTCACCCAGGAATCACTTCTGCTATATTCCAACAGTGTTTTGCTTTTCTGAATGTGCTCTTTGCCGACATTGAGATTAGTCTGAGAATCAGAGTGGTAAACAGCATACTTACAGCAATTTCCATTATAATAAAGGTTAACAAAATAATACAACCGAATACCACCAAGGAGATTAGGAAATACGATGCTTACAGCTGCAGTGAGAAAGAAAATGTAGAAAATATCTCATGTTTATAAAAATAGACCCATAGAATAAGTAGTACTTTAAGATGCTCCATGAAGAAAGAGTTCTATGAGCAGATGATCTGGGTAAAACTGCAAAGGATGGACCCATCTTGAAGACAAAGTATGTTACCAGGTCTAAAGCTCCAACAAACCCTTGCAATCATAAAAATATAATACAATTTGACGACAGTGGTAGGGATTGTTAGTGCTCACTCACATCTGAGTTTTCATACCTTTCCTGAGCAAATAGAAGATTCTCAGCTCCTTGTCATTAGTCAGGACCTTATGACTTGCTCCAACCAATGAGATATGAGTGGAAGACTCATGGGCCACTTTCATGCTGAGGCAGAGGAAAGCTTCTGTGTGACCTCCCAGCCCTCTCGTTTCCTATGGGGAGATCATGAACGCCATGCTGATACAATGATAGAGTCACATCATGGAAGTGATGAGGATCACTAAATCACCACACGGAAGCCAGCTGCTCTGGAAAGTCCTCCCACTACCATTGGACTTTGGATAGCAACAAAGAAACTTTCTTCAAGTTAAGCCACTGAAATATGGAAAATAATTTGTTACTCCAGTATAATCTACCCCAATACAATGTTTCTTCAACTTATTTGACAACAGCTTTCTTCAGCTTTTTTTTTTTTTTTTTTTTTTTTTTTTTTTTTTTTTTTTTTTTGAGATGGAGTCTCGCTCTGTCATCCAGGCTGGAGTGCAGTGACATGATCTTGGTTCACTGCAACCTCTGCCTCCCAAGTTCAAGCAATTCTCCTTCCTCAGCCTCCCAAGTAGCTGGGACTACAGGTGCATGCTGCCATGCACAGCTAATTTTTTGTATTTTAGTGGAAATGGGGTTTCACCATGTTGCCCAGGCTGGTTATGAACTCCTAAGCTCAGGCAATCTGCCCGCCTCAGCCTCCCAAAGTGTTGGAATTACAGGCGTGAGCCACTGTGTCTGGCCTCTTTATCCTTACAAAAAAATTAATATCACAGAAAAATTATTACAGGGAAACACTGTGGGAATCAATATACTATCTAAAATACAGTTTTTCCAGGAACCATAACTGAAGCATTTTGAATTCTCAGCCACAGTGATTCATTAAACAAGCTAATATAGTCCAGCCTACAAAAAAGGTAGAAGAAGAATCCAGAAAACTTACTCAAAGATCAAGAGAGGTACTAGAGGCCAGACAACTTGGTTGGAAATGCAAAAAAGTGAGTTTTCTCTGCGTCTGCTTTCCCCACTAACTTTTACAATCTTGTAGGCCAAATGTTGTCTCTTCCTTCAACATTTCATAGAGAAAGCATTTATTGAGGACATCATACAATATAAGCCACATTTGCAATTTGCATTCTATTTCCTTCCTCCCCAGTCACCATTCCATTGGGGTATCTTCTCCACTAAAGCACACAATGCCTGTTTCAGTCTCTTGGCATTTACCTCAAGCTTCCCTGTGTTGATAGATATCCATTCACTTTTGCAGAAGAAAGGTCTGAAATGACTCAGCTTCCTATACCTCCTGGTACTTACACTGCCATCCTTGGAACTCCAGAACCTGCAGCCTTGGCCAGAGCTGACTAAATGATGATCACGGTGTAAGCTAAAGGTAGCAACAACAAACCACAGGAGAACTGGAGCCATCTGGTGACCTGTCCTAAGAGCCTTTCTGACAGGGATGCTCCACACTGGATTCCAACCAGAAATCCAACTAGACCTCTCTTGAGAAGTGCCAAAGTCAGAAAGCCAGGCAAGTGATAGCAAGGGAAGAAGCAATTGCAGAGAAGAAGCTGAGACCAAGTAAGAAGCATTAAGTACGGCAGAGCTTCGTGAAAACTCTAGCTTGTTAGACAGCTGAAGATGTGTATTGAGCCAATAAAGCTACTGTGCAACTTGAACAATGCTCCAGGTACCCATAGCTCCTTGCTAGCATCACTGAGATAATTCTCTGAATAACCACCATTTATCAAGCTCCTACCGTGTGCCAGGCACCCTACTGGGTGCCTACACATGTGTCCTAATTTAATCCTCCAAAAGTTCCAAGACAGGGATGTCATCATTCATATTTCAAAGGTGAAGAAAAGGAAGTTCAGAGTTTCAATGATTGCCCAAAGAATCACCGTGTGGGTCACAGAGTTATAATGCAAATTCTGTTTTTCCTAGCTCTTTCTAAGTTTGTTCTCTCCCCACTGTGCTACACTTAGAGAAAAAAGATGAGCTTTTTAGCTGGGAAACAAAGAAGTGACAGCTGGGTGGAAAAGCACACTGTTGTACCATATTTTCACTCTGTGCAATTCATAGTAATCTGACAGCAGAAGATTATTTTCCAGGGTGAGTTTCTCATATAACAATGAAAGAAAAGTAATTACTATCAGGTTCTACTCCTATCTTTTTATTTTGGCATAAGGAAAAGGAAAAGGAGAAAAGAAAAAAGAAAAGGCAAAATGACAATGAATATTGTGTTTAAAACAATTAAAATATTTAATGGAAAGTAACTTGTCTCATATATTCCTTTCTATAAAACAGGTCCAAATATTTGCCACAAAATATTCCCTATGTACCATCACTGAAACCAATTTATATCCATTATGAGGAAAATAGAACAAATCTATGTCAACTTGTTTCTTCTATAATTGAAGTTATAAAATGTGTTACGTTTTCATGCTCTGATAATGTTGCAAAAATTAAGCATTGCAAAATGCTGGAATTATTATTTCTTCAAAAAAGAAACTACATGTTATTCTATTTTAGAAGTCACATTTGAACATTTATAATAATTCCATGGCATGATATTTAAATGTTTTAAGAATAACAATTAATAATCAGGACATAATTTCACATTTCTACTGTTTTAAAGGTGAGCTCTTTCAGTATTTAAAGTCTGTGAGGTATTTTTAGAAGCTTATGAAATCACTGTATAACAGCAAACACAAAATATTACCAAAATGTATTTGGCAATAAAATTCAGTAAGTATTCAGCAATAAAAAGGAGTGAAGAATTGATACATGGAGGACCTTGGAAACGTTATGCTAAGAGAAATAAGCCAGACACAAAAGTCATGTTTTGTATGATACTACTTATATGAAATGTTCAAACTAAGCAAATCTAAAAGTAGATCTGTGGTTTCGAGAAGATGGGGGCATGAGTAGGGGAAAATGAAAGTGATGGGTACTGGGTTTCTTTTGGGGTGATAAAAATATTTTGTAATTGATAAAGATGATGGTTGTACAACTCTGAATACATTAAAAACCAATGAATGATACACTGTAAATGGATGACTGGTATAGTATGTGAATTACATCTGAATAAAGATACTATGTTAAAAAGATCATTTACCACCAGGGCCAAATAGCAGCCTCTCCTGGAATCACTCTTCTCATGCTTTGTGCTTCTCACCCTCATGCTCCTTCCTCTGGTTCCTGAGATGTGCTAGGCTCCTACTCACACCAGACCTCTGCTCTTCCCACTGTACACCCTCCCACCTCTGCTGCCTTCTCCAACCCACCACATGTTGCCCAGGCCCCAGTTAACTTCCACTCTTCATGAACATCACATTGCAGTTTTCATGTGACTTTCCTGACTCTCCAGAATCATCCTTGCAGAGCACTCACAATCACCCTACACACCTGCATATTTATTTGGACTTTTACTTATTTTATGAGACAGGCTCTAACTCTGTTGCTCAGGCAGAAGTGCAGTGCTGTGATCACAGCACACTGCAGCCTCAACCTCTTAGGCTCAAGCGATCCTCCTACCTCAACCTCCCAAGTAGCTGAGACTACAGGTGCATGCCACCATGCCTGGCTAATAGTCTGTTATTTTTGAAGGTGTTTCTACTCTTATCTTGTTCCTCCAGCTGGAAGTACAGCACCTGTCATATAATACATGCTCAATACATATTTGAAAAATAAATGATTTATTTAAACTTTTTTTAAAAATCATGAAAAGCACCTACACATCTCCTTTTCTCCCTGTTTTTTTTTTTTTCTATCAAAGAAATATGGTGAGACTGTCTATTAAAAACTTGCATATAACTGTTAATTCAGGGGCATATTAGTGGAACCATTGGTATTAAACATAAAACCAATTTTTTTCCCCAATGATTTCTTTCAGAAGATAAATGTCCTCAAGGAAAATAACCAACAGAATTGCAAAGACAATTTGTGGATGAAGAAAGAAAAGCCTTTTTAAAAAGATGAACAATGATTGTTTTGTTTTCTGTGCAAGTTTTGTTCTGTTCCAGACATAATCACTCAATAAATATCTCCAGAAGGCCAGCCGAGTGCAAGAGGTCACAGCAGTTAGGAGTAAGTTCAAATGCAGCCTCATAAACTGCACATCAACTGTGAAATGAAAATAATCCAAAGTCCAAGGGGTTGTTATAAGAACTAAATGAGAAACACTTGTAAAACAGTTAGCGTAGAGCCTGACCAATACACACTAGTGATGGTGATGGTGATGGTAATAATAATTTGTTCTACCTTCAAGAAGCTTGCAGGCCTTTGGAGCAGAGGGTGGTGGTGTAAAGACACCATTATAAATAGCTATAATTCAAGATGGAAAATAATCTCATTGCTATCAATCCTACCTTGCCAAGGTTCTCCAATATAAATGTGTAAGAGTGTTTTCTATTACAAACAGCATTGTTTTAACAGATTAAAAAAAAAAAAAAAAAAAAAAAACTAGAGTCAACTTAAATATTTAGTTGATGAATTAAATTATAGTTTGTGCTCAAATGATGTGATAAAATGTGGCTGTTAAAAATATGAAGCAGGCTGTTTAAAAACCAAGGGACAGTATAGCCTTATACTCAGCCCCTCCAAATTTTCTCTAAAGCTTTTGGCTTTATCGTGAATTACAGGGAAAGAAGGAAGGACATTCTTTGTTTACTCTTCAAAATTATTCAATAAAGACATTTAAATACAAAAATGAAGAGAAGATACATGTTCTCAGTTGATATCTCAAGATCTTTCAGACATATCATTAAGTGGAGAGAGTAAAAAATAAAACAACATGTGCAACATAAGCCCTCTTGTGTATATGAAAATATATAAAAGTAAGTACATGTAGTTGATCACATCTAGATGGAAGGATCAGGAAACGTTTTACAGTTGATTTGTGCAAGTGACATGGAAAATCTGAGAAGGGAATTTGAGGCAGAGGAAGCAAGGGCTTGGAGGCAGAATAACGTGTGGACCTGCCCAGCGAGAGGTAAGAAGCAGCTGTCAGAAGAAAGTTTAGAGAAGGTGCACAAGTAGCAGGAGCTGAGATTGGAGACATGAGTTAGGCCATGGCACAGGGCTTTAAATGCTAAATCTAGGCATCTGGGTTTTATCCCATAGGCCTTGAAAAGTTGCCAAAGATTGGTTAAGAAAGAAATAATATGATCGGTACCACACATTATGGATGGTCATGAGAAAGGGCTTCTTGCAAAGAGTGGAGGGAGCAAAGAATGATGTCATGCTGGATGGATGCTACCACAAGTTCTCCAGTTCGTTCTGAATTTACAGTGCCGTGTTGATACAGCTTTAGCTGTCCTCCCTGATGGGGGGAGTGTCCCTCCCTGATGGGGGGAATGTGTATGCTGCTTTCATATAAAATAAGTCACATGAATGGAGTCGGTGATTTCTTTCCAAAATTCCTGACAGAGGTTCCGCACATCCCAAAATTACTGATCTTTATTCAATAATCAAATTCTCAGCAGATACCATTTTCAAAGATATGTTATTTTGCCTGTTAAATGAAAGGAAGGGAGATCATTAACAGTTCTCTAAGTAATGCACTTCAAATGAAAGGCATTTTTTTTTTCAGCCTTTGGAAAGAAGAATATCAAAAGTTAAACTGAAACATCCAGGGAAAACTCAAATTAATATGTTAATTCTGTCAACATTCAAGGTTCTAAGTCCAAGCCTAGAAGTAATGTAGCATATGGTGATTTACTGCTCCCTAGCCATCATTTTAACTACAGTTTTTGAAATTACAAAATAAATGTTTCAAGTGAAGTTTTCATCACTCTTTCAATGTGAAATATGTGAGTATTAGAATTTCTATGTTTTGTTTTAAAGATCAGTTTATTACACTAGGAGCCATCAGTGATTTTCATTAAATATGTCAAATTAGATTGAGCAAGGGAAACAGATGATAGATTAATATACAGTAATTTTGTCTTTACAATGACAAATTTAATGTCTCTCTATGGACATTATGAATTTTCCTGACTGACAGAGTTTTTCCTATTAAAAGACAATGAACCTCTTGAATTACAGGTAAATAAAATTACATGGTTAAAATTTGATGAAAATCTGGGAAAAATTATGGAGTGTCAACTGCTAAGATTTAAGTTTCCTATTTATTTGTTACTATTTGAGAAATTGCCCTCAGTGCTTTGGTGAAGAAAAAAAGTGCCTATGTATGAATGCTGAAGTAGGTCCATAAAAAAGGAAATTTGCTATGAAAGACAAAATTGTCTTGTTGCCCAGGATTGCAGTGGTGTGATCATGGTTCACTGCAGCCTTGACTTCCTGGCCTCAAGCAATCCTCCTACCTCAGCCTCCTGAGTAGCTAGAACCACAAGTGCTCACCACCATGTCCAGCTAATTTTTTATTTTTTGTAGAGATGGAGTCTCCCTATGGTGCCCAGGCTGGTCTTGAACTCCTGGGCTCAAGCAATCCTCCAGTCTCTGCCTCCCAAAGTGCTAGGATTACAGGAGTGAGCCACTGCACCTGGCCTTTAACATTAATTTAAATGTCAACATGAATGTCAAAATAGGAGATGACGGTTCTTTTTTAAATTTAATACAATAAAAGCTATATAAATATATAATTGCTAATGCAATAAGTGAAGAAAATATATAAAAACTATAAAATATGACAATATGATTGCATTCTTAGAAAACATTTCCATTTTGAAATGTTACAGTAATAGAGACTATTTCACAGTAGTATAGTAAATGTTTCTCAATAATTATATAAAATCATTGAATTTCTTATATATCCGAAATAACTAATAAGAAAAGCTAATGGATTAAAGTTTTCCAACTATAATAATTAAAATGATAATATTTAGCAAGTCCTTAAAAGACATAAGTAGAAATATTGCTAGCGAAAAAATAGAAAACTTGAATAAATGTCAAAAAAAATGAAACCATATAAGCTTAGAGGAAACATGAATGAATTCCTCTATAAACCTAGTACACATAAAAGTTTTTTAATCTATGACTTGAAAGTCTAAGTTGCAACTAAAATAAGGTGTTGATAGATTTGCCTTACATAAAAATCAATAGAATATAAAAATCTTCTGCATGAGGGAAAACACTATATAAACAAAGCTGGAACACAAATGAAAAACTAGAAAAAGATATTTTCAGTATCATCTCAAATATATAAGCAACATTTATATATTGAGGAAAACAATCTAGAAAAGCAGGCAAGATACTTTACAAAGATACTTTTAGATGGTTTTAAACATAAAAGATGTTCAATTTCACTTACATTAAGAGAAATGCAAATTTCTCAATCATTTATTGGCCACATTCAAAAGTATAATGATTTACTTTATTGGTGAGGCTATTGAAAAATAGGCAGTCTCATATGTTGCTGGCAGGAATTCAAGGGTAAAACCCCAAAAGAAGAGAATATGCACATGAGTAATAAACTCCTTATGCTTCCTTGTTTGATCCAGCAATCACATATCTAGGAATATACACAAACGTATACCTCCAACACAAACATACAAAAATGTATATGCACAAGATCATTTATTGCAATATCATAAACAATTGCAAAGTATTGACAATTCTCTTAAATGTCCAAACATAGGTGATTAGTTGAACAAGCTATGGTACATACACAAAATGAGGAACCCAGCAACTACAAAGAAGAATAAGGAAGATCTCTACGAAGTGCATGGAGAGTGAGTTTCAAGTTACGTTTAAATAAACAGAGCAAATTACAAGAGAGTATATACGACACGTTACCTTTGTGTAGTAAACAAGAGAAAGTAAGAAAACATACATGTATCTGCCCGTTTTTGTAAAAAAGAAATACAGAAAGAGTAAATCAGAAACCAACAAAATTTGTTATCTATAAAGGGGTGGAGCGGGGCTACAGGTTGGAAAAGGTAAGGGATGGGACAACCTTTCAAAACTATACCTTTTTGGTATAATTTTGACTTTTGGAATCTTGTTAATATTTTATGAATGCCAAACAATTAAATTATTTAAATTAAATCAGCAAGAATGGGAAGAAAATTTTCAACTAAATGCAAACAGAAACAAATAAACCTAACTGCATTTAAAATGACTAACAAGACTGAAGGGAGCAAAAACAAACCCACTTTTAAACATAGTACTTTGAATATCTTCAGTCTAGTGGAAAAAAAATTAAATTAAATCTTGAACTTTTTAAAAAAGGTTTGTTTTTTGTTTTGTTTTGTTTTGTTTGTTTTGTTTTACCGAGGTATGGTTCTGAGCCTATTTCATGTGTATTGCAGAATTGAGCAAATGAGTAAATGTGCTGATGTTGGGATCAGGGTTCTCACTGTGAAAGAAGGGAGATTAAAATATGTGAAGTTTGAAAAAATCATAAGTTTTCTGTTTTGTTTTAAAGGTCAGGTTATTGTATTTTAAGACATCAGTGATTCATTAGGTAAATAAAACACTGAAACTGCATCAGTTTTGAAATGAATGAATGATATATGGATGATATAAATATAAAATATATGTGGATGATATATATATAATAATATATATTATATGTATAATTTCATTCATTAATTCTAAAACCAATGCAGTGCACTGTGTGTGTCTGTGTGTGTGTGTGTGTTCATTGGGAATGCATTGGTTTTGGAATGAATGAATGATATATGAATATCATAGATCATATATACATATTACACGCATCATTCATATATCATTCATTCATTACAAAAGGGATAAGGATATATATAAAAGGATATATATAAAAGGATATATATATACACACACACACACCCATACATATATGTATATATGCACCCTTTTTCTGTCTGGTAAACAGGCTTATGAGAAATAACACCCCAGTAATAATGAGCCACCTAGTACTTAGCTGGTAAATACTATTCCCCAGTAAATAGAACCAGGGCTTCTTGAAAAAAAAAAAAAATTATATATATATATANCTTCTATAGCTGGAACATCTTGTGCCAGACAGCAAGGGAATAAATGCTCAAAAGATAATGCAGATGTATAAAAAGGACAGAAGAATCCCCTTCAAGGGGCTCCTACTGGCCAAGTGTGGAATAAATTTAGCAGAAAAATAATTCAGATCTACTAAGGTATTTTAACCTATTGAATAAAAAAGAATCCATGGATCCATACTGAATACACATGGAAAATTTAGTAAGTAAGAAGAAAATGAGGCCTTTTCCTTACTTTAGAGAACCAACTAATGAATGTGGAAGGTATGCAGGAGTTAGAAAACCACCATTTTGCAACCAAGTGAAGATAGGTTCAGGCTAGATAATGTTCTCGAAGTGTCTCCTCACAGACTGCTTCTTAGCTGCATGGCAGAAAGTAGTAAATATCCACCGGAGAAAAATGGCCACGCCCCTGACTAGTGTCACAATTAGCAATATCTACCAAGGGGAGATGCTCACAACATGCCTTCAGATGTGATGCCAGGAAAGAACACAGTGTCACTTACATGGTATTCTGACTGGAAATGCATAACCTCAACTTCCCTATGAGGAACCATTTTCAAACCCAAAGTGCAAAACACTATAGAAAGTAACTGCCCTGTATTAGTCAAAAACTGTCGTAGTACGAAAGACAAAGAAAGATTGAGGGCTGTTCTAAATTAAGACACTAAAAAAACAGGACAAATAAAGTGCTCTTTGACAAGATCTTGTACACAGGAAAAAATGTGATAAAGAACATTACTGGGACAATATTGAGCAAACTCAGAGAAAAGCAGAATATGGACTGTAGATTACATAAAAATACATGAAAATCCACTATGAAGTTTCCTGAAGTTGATAAATTTACTAAGATTGTATAAGAGAATATCTTTGTTTTTAGGACGTAAACATTGAAGTATTAAGGGGTATGGTATATACAAACCACTTACAAATGAAAAACTAATAAAAATAAATCTGACAATTTTCTCACTAAAAAATAAATAAGAATACATACATGTGGATGATAACGCAAATATGGCAAATGTTTAATAAGGTTAATCTGGGTAAAGTGTATGCAGTTGTTTGTGCTATTCTGGTAATTTATCTGCAGGTTTAAAATTATTTCAAAATAAAAGTTTAAAAAGAAGAGGAGTCTATATTTAATTGGAAGAAATAAACAGTAAGTGATTGCTAAGGAAACCGAATGAGCAAAGTACCAAGGAAAGTCATGCTCTACCAGATATTGAATCTCATTATAAAGATTTAAAATATCAGAATGTTGTACTACTCCAAGGATTGATGAACAGATCAAAGAAAGACAACTAAAAGCCCAAAAAGAGATTCTATAATTATATATGTTAAAGCCAGAATTTTCATCCCTTAGCAAAAGATTGATCTAGCAAAATGCTAAAATGATTTTCTAACTTTTTGAGAAAAAAAAAAGTAAGCTAGATCCCTATCTCATAAATAACCAAAACATATCTCAGAGACAAATAAAAAGCATGAACAAATAAACACACGTACACACAAAGACACAAAGTGGAAGGAAAATACAAAAGAATAAATACCTAACTTAAGAATTAGGAGTGTCTCTTTAAAAATAAAAACAAATAATAAAACTATTATTCTGACATAGACATTAAAGATGTCTATATGTAGAAAATACCATAAATAAAATTAAGGGCAAATAAAACATTAGAAAAAGTATTCATATCAGTTATGGAGGACAAAAGGCTAACTTTAACATTTAAAAGGGCAAACACTCTCAATACAAAATAGGCAAAAGACATAAAGAATCAATTTATAAAGAAGAAATAATAATGGTCTACAAATTCCTGAAGATATGTTCAAACACTACAGTAATCAAAGAAAAAAGTTTAAATACTAATATAATTTTCCATTATTAAATTGACAAAATTTTAAAATAAAAACTGATAGTGTCCCTGTTCAGAAGGGCAAGGGAAATATGCATTCTAAAATCACTAAGGCAAGGATAAGCTAGCACAAAGGCTCTTGCGTAGAATTTAACAAGAAGTATTAAGAGCTTCAAAATTTTCTACTCTCACTTTAATTTGAAATTCGACTTTGATCAAACCTGAAGGAAGATAGCAACACCTAGGCCAGGAGCAGTGGCTCAGGCCTGTAATCCCAGCACTTTGGGAGGCCCAGGTCAGCAGATCACTTGAGGTCAGGAGTTCAAGACTAGCCTGGCCAATGTGGTGAAACTCAGTCTCTATTAAAAATACCAAAATTAGCCGGATGTGGTGGCACGTGCCTGTAGTCCCAGCAACTCGGGAGGTTGAGGCAGGAGAATCGGCTGAACTCAGGAGACGGAGGCTGCAGTGAGCCGAGATGGTGCCACTGCACTCCAGCCTGGGCGACAGAGTGAGATTCTGTCTCAAAAAAATAAAAAAGGAAAAAAGAAAAACATCTAAACGTCCAGCTATATGGAAATGAAAAGACACTACTTGTATATATTATATATATAAATGGAATGCTGTAAATCATTAATAAAAATTTGGTGGGCTGGGCGCAGTGGCTGATGCCTGTAATCCCAGCACTTTGGGAGGCCTAGGTGAGTGGATCACGAGGTCAGGAGATCAAGACCATCCTGGCTAACAAGGTGAAACCCTGTCTCTACTAAAAATACAAAAAATTAGCCTTGTGTGGTGGCGGGCACCTGTAGTCCCAGCAACTCGGGAGGCTGAGGCAGGAGAATGGCGTGAACCTGGGAGGTGGAGCTTGCAGTGAGCCGAGATCGCACCACTGCAGTCCAGCCTGGGCTGGGCGACAGAGCAAGACTCCATCTCAAAAAATAAATAAATAAATAAATAAATAAATAAATAAATAAATATCTCTGTGCATATATTAAACGATCTTAGTAAAGAGATAACTCTAGAGATAAAGACATAGATATGTCTGAACACACATATATCCTGAAGGATATATAAGGATAATAACTAAAATGTCATCAGTGACATCACTGAATGGTGGGAGTTTGAATCATTTACATTTCCACCTCTATACAATTTTGAATCTTTCAAATTATTCTAAAATGACAATTATCATAATATATGAAAAAATTCTAAAATAAATTTTCAAACATAGCCTTTAAAATGACATGTGTGGTATTGATTGCTACTCTGTAATAATACATAAGCGTGTAAGATAGGATATGGAGTCAAACATGCAAACTTTAAGTGGCATTTTTGATAACATGGTGAGAATTTCTTTCATAATTATCTGCAATTTTGCTGCTATGCTGTCTGTTTGATTTAAATAATGACTATCTGCTTAAGTATATATGACACTTAAAGATCCATTGTTATAGGTACAAATAGAAATTAGAAACGAATGTATAAGCACATGCATTGAAGATATACTGTTTTTATAACATATACAGTCAATAGTGACACATCTCTCCTCCTTTAAATTACTAATGTAGTACTTAACTTCCAGTAAGGTTTTAAATATATTTTAGAGGGTTTATGTTTTCATATCCACAAATAGAATGGAACTTGCTTGGGAGTAGATCTAGTCTACCATAAACGAGGGTAATATTTTCAAAGCTATGAATGTGCTTTTGTCTTGTGCCTTTCTGTGTACTTGACTTTTATCCTAGTCTGCCCAAAGCACGCATCTGCCTAGTGAGAGATCTGGATTTACAGAAAAAGCGCAGAGAAGAATCCAGGTATTATTCAAAGTTTTATGTTTAAAAATAGAATTCTGGGCCAGGCACCGTGGCTCATGCCTGTAATCCTAGCACTTTCGGAGGCCAAGGCAGGTGGATCACGAGGTCAGGAGTTCAAGACGAGCCTGGTCAAGATGGTGAAACCCTGTCTTTACTAAAAATACAAAAAATTATCCGGCATGGTGGTGGACGCCTGTAGTCCCAGCTACTCAAGAGGCTGAGACAGAGAATTGCTTGAACCCAGGAGGCGGAAGTTACAGTGAGCCAAGATCAAGCCACTGCACTCCAGCCTGGGTGGCAGAGCAAGACTCTG
>NW_016816210.1:498380-509688 GCF_001698545.2 Rhinopithecus bieti
GTGAAACCCTGTCTTTACTATACAAAAAATTATCCGGCATGGTGGTGGACGCCTGTAGTCCCAGCTACTCAAGAGGCTGAGACAGAGAATTGCTTGAACCCAGGAGGCGGAAGTTACAGTGAGCCGAGATCAAGCCACTGCACTCCAGCCTGGGTGGCAGAGCAAGACTCTGTCTCAAAAAAAAAAAAAAAAAAAAAAAAAAAAAAAAAAAAAAAAAAAAAAAAAAAAAAAAAAAAAAAAAAAAAAAAAAAAAAAAAAAAAAAAAAAAAAAAATAGAATTCTGCAGATGATTTCTCATGTAGTATATCAAATACCAAGTCTAGAAAATCCTACCTGTATGTATCTCCCATGTTATAAGCAGAATTCAATAAACTTTTTAAGTTCCATATAGTAAGATGCCACTATATGCATACTGTAGTACCTTCCTATAATTAAAAAATTCTAAGTTCTGAAAGACACTTGGCTTGAAGGATTTTGAAAAAAGTATTGAAGATTGCAAACCTGTACTATTTAATAACATAGAGCCATTATAAGGATTTAATATGTAAAGTATCTAGTTCAGTATCTAGAATAGATGTCCAAAATATATTCATTTCCTTGTCTCTACCTCTTATCCCTGTATTCCTGTATGTGTTTTTTAAAAGCCACCATGGTAAAGATGCATACAAATGCATGTTTTAATTCTCAAAACTTTTAATGTCTTTCCCTAAGATATTCAAAATAATCATGACTGAGTTTGACAAAGAAACAAAACAGAGCATAATAAAGTTATGTGAATGAGCTATAAACATGAAACAAGCCATAACAATATATATCAGTAATTATTTTCTGGAAAAGGCAGTAATGAGTAGTAGGTAAAACTGTGAGCTTTGGTATCAGATAGACCTGGATTCAAGTCCTGGCTCTGCTTCTAATCTTCTACATGGCAACTAGTAAGTTACTTGGATAAGTAAGTTAATTTCACCAAACTTCAATTTTCTAAGCTATAAAACAGATACTAGAAGTGCACCCCCATTCCAAGTTTGTGCCAAAGATTAAATGAGATAATGTATGTAGAGCGCTTAGCATAATACTTGTTGAATTACTATGGGGTAATAGTAATAATTGAATAACAGAAGCTGTTGTTATTACATATTAAAGCTACAGTCGACTGGATACTGTAATTCTAATTCATTAGATGTCAACTATCTGAAAAACTGTTTCAGTCCTGCATTTGTGCATTGAGTAACAATGTATTTATAAAGTTAATGTATGTATTAATTGGATTTTAACACTAACAAACAGGTTGTAAGATCTGCTTAACATGTTTTGACATGTTAACAGACATATTCATACACTAAATTATAATTTTGTAAATATTTAATCTGTCAAAACCCACAAAATAATTACTGTATTACATTCCCAACAGTAATATCCTAACCCAAAGATTAAGATGTTATTTAATCAACAGAGATTTTAACTGCTATTATATATAGAATCTCTATAATAGGCCTAAAGTTATGGTAAGTACCACTTATTCACTCCATCTAAACTTGGGAAAAATTAAGAAACCAATGACACACATTTGATTTCACAAATTAACACATTTTAATTAAATCTCTTAGAGTCTATAATAATATATGTGGGTCTAATTAAGTAACTCATCAAGCTTGTAAGCAGACCAAAGAGTAAAATATTTGAACTTGAGCAAAGCAAGATCATTAAAGAGGAAAATTTGCCAAACTTGTTTGAGTCTACAAAGAAAACTGGCCTTTTGGTCCATGTTGATTCTTAGCTTTTATTTTGTAAAATATCTATTTAGAGAGGCCTGAGGATGTGCATTTCAAAGGTAGTAGATTATCAATAAAGACAGTTGTTAGCCTATGACTAGACAGCAATTCAGAAGTTCAGTGGCGTCAGAGTGAGCCATAACTCAGAGGACAGATTAGACCAGTTCAAGTGAGTAATAAAAGCCTGCCAAGGAGAAGCTGGCCATTCTTTAAAATCTATGTAAAAGCTAAGAGTCTACAGAAACAAGTGAATTGTTGGCAGTATCTGGGCCAGCGGTAACCTGATTGTTTCTTTATTCAAGTATGTATTATGTATCAAATGTGTGCTGAACGTTGTATTAGCAATCAATATCCAGTACATCTGGCAGCAGGGAATATGTGGACCGAGTCTTGGGAGCATGATCCAAAGAACACAAAGATTAATGTCCGCAACAATCTGAAATAGCAGGCTAAGGACTAAACTCACAGTCATGATAAGTACCCGCCAGTAGTAAGAAAACCCACTGAGCCACTTGGCCAAGATCTTGACCAGGTGTAGGTATGTATATAGTACAGGTCAACAGAAATTGGCACCTCCCACTGTAGGGATTGGAGAATTAAGAGGCGGGGACATGGACAGTATAATTTGTAAACCTGGTTGTTTGGAACCCAAAGGGTCATTTTACCTGTGAAAAAATCCATAAACATATCCCATGATAAATTTTATGTAAAAATCTAAAGTGATGTTGTTAAGGGACATCATTGTGTCAATAAATGTTTTACAGAGAGGAAAGTACCAAAGGACATAGCTGTCACCACCTGCTGAAATAACCTGGCAGTGGGACTGGAGACACCCCCTCCTTTGCTCCAGTCACTCTGGACAAAGATCAAATAACCATAAGAATTTCAGGCTGGTCTCATATCTGCCCCCATTCCAACTTTCTTTTTTTTCTTTTTTTTTTTTTTTTTTTGAGACGGAGTCTCACTCTGTCGCCCAGGCTGGGGTACAGTGGCTGGATCTCAGCTCACTGCAAGCTCTGCCTCCCCGGGTTCACGCCATTCTCCTGCCTCAGCCTCCCGAGTAGCTGGGACTACAGGCGCCTGCCACCTCGCCCGGCTAGTTTTTTGTGTTTTTTAGTAGAGACGGGGTTTCACTGGGTTAGCCAGGATGGTCTCGATCTCCTGACCTCGTGATCTTCCCGTCTCGGCCTCCCAAAGTGCTGGGATTACAGGCTTGAGCCACCGCACCCGGCCCATTCCAACTTTCTTAATAACTTCAGATACTTCTAAACATAGTCAAGGTATGATTTCCAAAGCGTTAAAAATATGACTCTTGTATAAATATAGACTGAACATGTGCTGAAGAGTTTATTTAATTCATTAATGAGAAAGCAAATAAGATGGTTGTTATGAGTTGAATTGTGTCTCCTACAAAAGATAAACTGAGGTCCTAATTTTGAGTACCTCAGAATATGAACTTACTTGGATATAGGGTCTCTGTAAATGTAATTAATTAAAGTCAAGTCATATTGGAGTAGGATGGGCCCTTAATCCAATACAATTAGTATCCTTGTAAGTAGACAATGTAGGCTGGGCGCCATGGCTCATGCCTGTAAACTCAATGCTTTGAGAGGCTCAGGTTGGAGAATTGCTTGGGGCCAGGACTTTGAGAACAGCCTGGGCAACACAGCAAGACCTCATATCTATAAAGAATTAAAAAATTAGCCAGGCATGGTGCTCCATGCCTGTAGTCCTAGGAACTCAAGAGGGTAAGGAGGGAGGATCACTTGGGCTCAGGAGTTTGAGGCTGCAGTGAGCCATGATCATGCTACAGCACTCCAGCCTGAGCAGCAGAACCAGAACCTGTCTCAAAAAAATAAAAAGAAAGGAAAGAAGAGTAAGAAAGAAAGAAGACAATGGGAGTAGGGAGTAGGCAGATTAGAGCAAAGCAGCTCTAAGTCAAGGAACTTCAAGGGTTGCTGGAAGTCATCAGAAGCTAGGAAGAGGCAAGTAAGGGCTCCCTTACATGTTTCAGGGGCAGCAAAACCCTGCCAACATCTTGATTTTGGACTGTGAGAATTGTAATTTTGGACTCCAGACCTATGAGACAATAAGTTTCCATTGTTTCAAGCCACTCAATTTGTGGCAGTTTGTTACAGCAGACATAGGACGCTAGCACAACGGGTAAAGTTGACTCAAAGAACATTTGAGAACGTGAATATTTATCATCACTATGGAGGAAAAAAAGAATCTTGGAATAATATCGTTGGAGATAAAAACCTGATGTATGTCCTATAGGGCAGTAAAATCATTACCTTGTGGGAGAGAAACTATTTCTCCTGGACAAATGTCTGCAAATTAACATGCAACTTCTCAAAGCCTGGCCTTTAAATGTTTCAATGTGACATTAGAAGAATATATTCTGTCCCTCTTCCAGCCTGTTTGCCTTATTCCCAACATCTGGATAGTTTCTTTGTTTGTTTGTTTGTTTTTGTTTTTTAACAAGTCTTTACATGGCTGCCCCACTTAGATTTGGGGCTTACTAGCATGCTAGCTTGGCCATCCCCCACCTACTGGATTACTGTTTGCAGATAAGGTTTATCATTCTGTCCACTACCCCCAGAGCCCTACTCTGGTCCCAGTTCTGATAATGATTGAGCTCCTCCCCTTTTAATATGGATAGATGTTTAAGAATTCTATTCCACTACTCAGTCAGACTGGAGGCTTAGTAAAATGCAACACATTTCAGGAGAAAACAAACAAATAACAAGGCTCTGTGACAGTATCTGGAAGGAAATTCAGACAATTTTAATGTGAAAACTTAGCTGCTTTGTTTTTCTTTGATGCACTAGAAAGATGAAATATTTTTCTTCACCTCTCAGGAGAGGTTGAAGACTAAACTCAACCTGCCTTCCGAGAAAGGAGACAGAGATCCTACCTTGTTAAAGATTTGGATTCGGGGTTTACTGGGCCATCAGAAGAAGGCAGGGGAATGGAGTTATCCTCCACACATTCATCACCCAGCGTGGCGAGGGTGCTTACCAAGCAGAATGGAAGCTGGTACTGCAGAACTGAAGCAACGGTCCGGGGAGCTCCCGCCAGCCAAGGGTCAACCCTTTACCCAAGGATTAGGGGTGAGTCTAGAGGATCCTGCGGAATACACCAGGGAAGTAGCAGGGGCACTTAAAGGGAGCTTCTTTAGAATAGAGGCTACTGATGAACACTGTGAAATGATTTCGACGTATGCAGTTGAACCAGCATATATCTGCTAAGTATCTGTCATGTAAAAGATAAAAATTGAGCAGAAACAGAAAAGAAAATGATTTGGTGGAACAAAAAAGGGAGAAGGAAGGACTTCTTTGGGTTCCTCTAAAACAGCTAAGAATCCAAAAAAGGGGGATCGGGAATGGGTATTTATAGAAACTCCCCCATCAACACATATATTTCGAGTGATTAGACTGCTCACATTTGATAACCCTTTAACTGGGAAAGTATTTAATGACAACCCTATACAATAGATTTACATTTTAAAACTTAGAATAAAATAGAAACTATCCATTTATCTCCTTTCTTGCCCCAACCAGTTAATGTAGCCTAAATTGAGGGGTATAAATCTGAGAATGCGTTTTTATATTTTATCTAGGGGTGGCGGATGTTAAGGAGAAGGACTTTTTCCTTTATCATGTTCAGTGAACAAAACAAAATATTTTCTGGCTCTCAGCTATGGTAAATGATTAGATACATGGCATGGCTCAGTAAAGTGGTGCCCTTTCATTCCTGGGAGGAAGAGAGGTTTAAATCCACCAGACAATGCATTTGTAACAAGCTTACAAGTGCTTGGGAGAAAGCAATAGCTATCACCCTGTTTGAACCAGTTAATGAATTTAAAAAAGGCTTTTGACTTCAAATGAAAAATAAATAAATAAAAGGGATTTGTCATTTTGACTTTGGTACTGAATTCAAAATCAGTGCCAAGCTAGAAAGTGCCATAATGCATATAAATGCTGTCAGTGACCTTATTTAGAAAATGGGGTGAAATATTAGCAGTCACTGAATGAATCTGTGTTCAACACGTGATCAAAATGGTTCCTTCTTTCAAACAATATCATATATTGATAATAATAACAACAGCAACTCACATTGATTGAATGTTTACTCTCTACTAGAGATAGTGCTAATGCCTACAACTGTGTATTCTCATATGATCTTCACAACAGTCACCTGAGGTATATATCATTCTCACTCTGGTTTTACAGAAGAGAGAAGTATAGATCTGAGAGATTATGTAATTTGCCACAATAAAGGGGGAAACTGAAATTCAAACCCAGGCCACCCATCTGGCACTAAAGTCTATGCCCTTAAACACTGCTTGTGCCATCAGATCTCTGAATAGCCTAGAAAATATCAGAGGGTTGCCCATCTAAAGAAGCTTGTTGGACTGTGAACTCGAGAGACTGAGTGAGCCCGAAAAGCTGCCCTCATGGTTAAAAACAACACTTGACATTAAAACAAAACAAAACAAAAAAAACTGAAGACTACTCTTGAAAGCGACCTAATTTTCATTTTAGCGTGATTTGATTTCCTCCTTTGCCATCTTTCTCAATTCTGTTAGTGAAATTCCTCAGTGAAATACAGACTTGGACTTGGCCAAAGCTGTCCTAATGCAAGCTGGAAAGCAAGATCAATCAGAAGCCCATTAGGACTAGGATGAAGGGAAGTGCCTGAATGTAGCTACTGCCAAGAGAGAATCGGGTTCCTTCTCAACTGTTTCAGATGTTTTCAGTGTCAGTGGCTTCCTGAAACGCTGTAACTCTAGAGTTAATTTCCCATTATCCACCTGTGCATCCTTCACTCTGCAGATTTATCTTAAAGCTTTTGAAGCTTTGTGCCCAAAGTGGCTCCAATCTCCACCTACCCTACTTCAGGGAAGCTGCACCCTCCTGCCAACTAGTGCTTGCCACACTGTGGAATGCCAACTAACCAAGCTGTGGTGCCCCAAACTCACTAATCACTCTGCTACTGGCAAGCAATGGTTGTTCTTTTATCTATTTTTAGGTCTGTGCCACTGCTGCCCTCCCAGCCCCGTGCACTCCGGGAAACAGAGGCAGGAATGGGCTCAATCTGGGGAACAGGGATTAATTCAGTTTGGCTGGAGCCAAGAATGAGTGTGTTTATTTATTTAAAGGGGTAAGCTCATTTACCCAATTTATAGAGCACTTGTACTACATACAAATAGTTTATAATCCTTTGAAAAGGTAGCATGACAGAAAAGTATGAAAGAAAATCCAACACCAAACTTTGCTTAATGTAAGTGTTGTTTTTTCTTTCCTATTCGAGACACAGTGTGGAAGAGTTGAAAGCACTTGGGCTTTAAAGTGAAGCTGATTCAGATGTGAGTGTGAATTCCACCTCTAACTAGCTGGATGATCTGGTTACTAATGTCAGTGTTCTAGTCTGCAACAGGGAAAGTCATAGTATTTACCTTATGGGTTGTTGGCATTATTCAGTAAAACAATACATGGAAAGCACCTCAGACAATGCCAGGAACACCACAAGTTTCTCAGTAAAATAGGAGGGATCATCATTATCATTAATAATAGTGAAAACAGCAGTATTATTACTTCTACAACTAGTAGTAGCAGCAGTAGTACTGTTATAGAAAGAAGCATGTTACAAATGTTGGGTGCGTTTTGGATAATACTTATCCACCAAACATAAATATGATGTTTAAGAATTATATATATTTGTATATTTTTAAAATATCGTTGCTGTTAGCTATGAATATCAAATAGCATCTCCCCCCAGAAATAAGGACTGGCATAACTAATTAAGGTGCTTTCCAGTTATTTATTCTTTGAAGACACTAATTCAAGAATTGCTTAATTTTCTTCTTTCTTAATCTATTTAAGCATGCAAAATATGAATGGACTTCTCTGAGACCCTAATAACATGAGATGTAAGATAGGCTACTTGCTTTCAAATTAAAACAAAATCTATGTTTCTATCTTTGTTCCTAATATAGTGACTAATGGAGCCCTGATGCTTTGATCTGCTACTTGAAAAATATCAAAACATCTTTAATATGCAAATCAAGGCAGAAGCTTGTGAGGTCATCAGTAGCAGGTTTTCTCTCCCTTATAACAGTAATTGGAAAATCTATGGGGGTCCTGAGGATCATTACTTTAAAAATAATTCTACCACTAACGAAAATCCACTAGCTTATCCTTAGCCACATTTCAATATGAATTTTAGATATTAAGTAGTATTGATTTCAGTTCAAAAGCTGCTTTGACCACCTTTATATCAATCCTCCAGACTTGGAAGGAGGACTAGTGGAAACCATTAAGTCATTTATCTTGTCAAAAATCTCTGCAACATGGCCACATGTATCAAACACTGGACGAGGCTACTTTTAGTTCCATTGCCACTGGTGACTTTCCTTAAAACTCTCCAGTCAGCCCCAGCCCAGGTGAGACAGCTCTGGGAAAGATTGAGAAAGCATTTGAAAATAAATTCCATTAAAATGGATGCTGAAGACCTTTAAAGATGAGGGATGTATGACCTCTAAACCATTGTTCACACTTCCAGAATTTTTCAATTCTTTGTCCATTCAATAAACACCTATCTAGCTTTAATCTTGTGCCAGGCACACTGCTAGATGCTAGGATTAAGTGATGAACCAGTAGAGAGGCAAGCCCTTATAGAGTTTAGAGGTTAGTGGGGAAGGCAGAAAGTAAACAACTAATTGTGCAAAGAAATATAGAATTTTATGTTATGACGCCTACTATGGAGGAAAATAAGAGTCCTATTAGAGGGACTGATTAAGTGGATGTTACAGAGGAAATGACATTTAAGCTAAAATACAAGGTACGTGGGAATTGGGATGGCTTCATTATCCCATAATGAGGCTCTCCGGTGAAGACCCCTATGCAGAGGTTCCTTGACCATGGCAAAAACTGTGGAGTTTATTCTAAGTGCAATAGGAATGGCTTTAAGCAAGAAGGTGACACTAGAAACCTAAGAGGAGCATATGAGAATATTTCATTTGATTTTTATTCTTGACAAATTTCTAGAATGCAGCTTTTCCTCTTGCTGCATGTTATAAGGCAGTTTTTGTTCTGTTTTTTAATTCAAGGGTAGCTCCTCTGATCTCCTGCAACAGAATCAGCCAAGATGGTTGTTAAAAATGCAGACCCTCACTGTAGACCCATGAAATCTGAGTCTTTGGGTACAGGGAATAGGAGTCTGCTTTTTGAAGCAACACTCTGAGTGATCCCAACGTACCTTAAGATGGTATAGACACAGAAAGTATACCATGTGTTGGATAGAGGAGTCACAATGAAGCAGGACATTTTCTGGATAGGCTGGCATCTGACAAATGAGAAAAGCCAAGGGGCATAAGCAGAGAAAGACCACAGGCAGGGACCGAATGCAAGAGGTGCCTCTCTCTTCAATGGGCATGCCCATAGCACATTCCATTTTCAAAATGCAACCTCTAGAATACCCATCTATATTACTTGGCTAGGACTGTCATTATAAAATACCACAAGGCTGAGTGGCTCAAACAACAAAGTTGTGATTTTCTCACAATTCTGGAGGCTAGAAGTCCACAACCAAAGGGTAAGTAGGGCCAGCTTCTCCAGAGGTCTCTCTCCTTGGCTTGCAGAGGGTGTCTTCTCCCTGTGCCGTCACGTGGTCTTCCCTCTGTGCGTGTTTGTTTGTCTATGTCCTCATCTCATCTTCTTATACAGATATCAGTCATACTGGGTTAGGGCTCACCCAAAGTACCTTATTTTAACTAAATTACCTCTTTAAAGACCCAAGCTCCAGATACTGCCACATTCTGAAGTCCTGGAGGTTGGAGTCGGCATATGAATGTGAGGGGCGGACAATTCAGTCCGTAACATCATCTTAGCTTTCTTTCATTTCATTTCAACTTTAATTCCCACAGAGCAAGAAAATCTTCTTTCATCTCTTTTGACCATGGCTCTCAATGTGAGGTAAACGAGTAATATTCTGAGACCTAACTTGGAGCTCCTTAGAAGTACATGTTTTTGAGGGCCTGACCAGCTGCTTGGGGGTGCTCTCCTGTCAGTCCTTCATCCTCAGTGGCCCTTCTGGGTCAGCCAGGAGGGTTAGGATTCTGCCTGAGTCCTGCACGCTACATTTATTTCCTATTTTAATTCAAATCAGTCACTTCTGTTTCTTTTCTCATAATCATCTATTTTTCTTCTTAATAAATTTCACTTAAAATATAATTTCTCTGGCCAAAAAAATGCATTTATCTAACAGAAAAATAATACTCAGCTCAAGCAAATTAGATGTTCAGTAACACCTATTACAGAACTTAAGTATTTGGAAATTGGACTGTTCATTAAACAAAAATATTATTTAAATGGAAAACACTGGCAGTTCAAAATTGAGACAATGAGGTAGAGACATGCTATTCAGACCCAAAGTTGTTCTCCACAATATGAGAGCAAAATATGATTATGTCATTCTTTAATGAATTAATGGAATATAAAACACTGTTTTCTAACTGAAAATAAAATTCTAATGAATCACTGACAAGATTTTGAAATTTCGCCAGTTCCCCATAAAACAAATTAGTCTCTATTTTTTGACTTAAAAGTAGTGACAAAATCTTCTCACTCATTCACTTGCATTTTGTTTTGAAGGCTTTTCAAAATCTTCATTTCGTGAAACAGCTGTTTCAGATCTAAATACAGAATGTGGGAAATTGTAGCGACCTGCCCATAACCATTTATATATCAATTCTCAGAGCCTGTCCCACATCCAGAAACAAGATGATGAGATGGGAATGGTATAAAGATCAAGCAGGCAGTAGACCCCAAAAGTCACCCACAAAGTCCTTCTCTATTCCTCTCTTTATGTGGCATCTAAATGATGGATATCCCTTGGATGGTCCCAGTGAAAGACAACAAGCCCCAAAAGTTCTTGTGAGAATTAGCTTGGCTGGATTCCTAGGCCTCACCCTTCAATCCAGCCATCCTCAAAGTGTGGTCCCTGCATCAGCAGCATCAGCAACACCTGTGAACTTACTACAAATGCAAATTCTCAGGCCCCATCCCAGACGTAAAATAAAAACTAAAAGGGTGGGGAGGGCAAAAAAATATATGTGTGAGGAAAAAAAAAAAATATGTGTTTGAATAAGCCCTTGAGTAGTCATTGATTCCTCCTCAAGTTTCAGAACCATGGTCTGGTCTAAAGGCAGAGCCCTAGGGTACCTCAGAGGGGCTTCTGCCTTGAGGTGGGGCAGGTGGAAGGAGGCAGGGGGAAGGTGTAGACAGGGAATATGAAATGTAAGATTGTGGAAACAAATAGGGCAGATTTTATACTACTTGTACTGACATCAATGGGGGCATCCTTCTTTTATTAGTTTCATATATTAGGGCTTCATATATGGGTTTATTTGAAAAAATTTTCTGCTAATTTCTTTTAAAAGTTGAAAGCCCAGGAAAGATGTAAAATTGACACCCTAACATCACAATTAAAAGAACTAGAGAAGCAAGAGCAAACACATTCAAAAGCTAGCAGAA
>NW_016816210.1:511505-515058 GCF_001698545.2 Rhinopithecus bieti
ATACGAAAAAATGCTCATCATCACTGGCCATCAGAGAAATGCAAATCAAAACCACAATGAGATACCATCTCACACCAGTTAGAATGGTGATCATTAGAAAGTCAGGAAACAACAGATGCTGGAGAGGATGTGGAGAAATAAGAACACTTTTATACCATTGGTGGGACTGTAAACTAGTTCAACCATTGTGGAAGACAGTGTGGCGGTTCCTCAAGGATCTAGAACTAGAAATACCATTTGACCCAGCCATCCCATTACTGGGTATATACCCAAAGGATTATAAATCATGCTACTATAAAGACACATGTACACGTATGCTGATTGTGGCATTATTCACAATAGCAAAGACTTGGAACCAACCCAAATGTCCATCAATGATAGACTGGATTAAGACAATGTGGCACATATACACCATGGAATAGTATGCAGCCATAAAAAAGGATGAGTTCATGTCCTTTGCAGGGACATGGATGCAGCTGGAAACCATCATTCTTAGCAAACTATTGCAAGCAGAAAAAAGCAAACACTGCATGTTCTCACTCATAGGTGGGAACTGAACAATGAGAACACTTGGACACAGGGTGGGGAACATCACACACCGGGGTCTGTAGTGGAGTGGGGAGAGAGGGGAGGGATAGCATTAGGAGATATACCTAATGAAAATGACAAGTTAATGGGTGTAGCACACCAACATGGCACATGTATACATATATAACAAACCTGCACATTGTGCACATGAGCCCTAGAACTTAAAGTACAATAAAAAATAATAACAGTAAAAAAAATAAAATAAAAGTTGAAAGCCACTCCTTTACAACAAGGAAAGAGGTGCCTTATGCTTTAGAAGTTCTCTGCTCAGCCCTTCTCTGATTATACCCCTTTCCACAGAGTGAAAGGAATGTATCCACCTGTGGCTCAGGTCATTCTAGACTATGGTTGTGTTTGGGGTGATCAGAACTGCCTGCCCAAACATGACCAAGCCTGTTTCCCAGTCCTGTGCTGCTGGCCTCTTGCCCAGGGCCATTCTCTGGAGGTTAAACTGTGCTACCTGTTCACAGACCCCAGGTCCACAGAGTCACTAAATGGCAGCTGTGTGGGGGTGAGAGTAACAGAACCTAGATACATGGACCAGGCTATTCACACATGGACTCACAAGGCCCCTCATAGTTTGAGAGAAGTGGGCAGCCTCGGTCCCAGTGCTGAAGCTATGTGCACTTCCATGTTCAGGCTCCAAAATACATTGGAAAGGCTTCAAGAATCCTAAATTTAGATGTGGCCTTTCAAATCATTATGAAGATAGGAAGATAAAACCTACTCTAACAGTTGCTCACATGATTCATAACACTTAAATCTTTATACCAATAGTAGGTGGGCCTCCATTTGTACTTTTGCCTCAGGCACCACAAAAGTTAAGAAAGAGCCTGGTTACAGAATACAAAACATCAGTGTGTTTTTGTAGGTGGCTTCTTGGTGCTATGTTATTTTACTTTGTCTATGATTTTATTTTATGAAGTAGAAATACACTCACCCATCTATCTTTCAGGCAGGGTGAGTATCCGAAGGAATGAAAACATCTCTGTCTCTGCCAATGGGTTTCTAAGGAAGACGAAACACACCTTTGTGTTGCCACAGCTTTGAAGTTAAGCTCTAATGAGGCTATCCGTTTTTCAGGGGAGCCATGAAATTCTATGGCTAGGGCAGGGACCTTGTTTGTTCTGTTTATCATTATATCCTTACTCAGGGCCCAGCCAAAAGCCTGACACAGAATAAGTTCTTGATAAACATTTGTTGAGTAAGTGAAAGAAAAACAAATGATTGAACTCTCAAGTATAAAAGGATCAGATTTGCTCAGTTATATTAAGTCCAAGTCCACCCTACTAATCATATATTGAGTCCCTGTGGGGTGACGGGCAGGGCACACCAAGATGGAGGGGACACTAAACCCATCCGTGTGGCATTTCTTGTTTAGTGGGGGAAACAAACATGTGAACACATGATTTCCAAAGGATCTGGCGAAGGCACGGCTCTTTATCTTGTCTGTCTGAGGCAGCTGTTTATCAGAGTCTTCATCTGTAATATCTACTGAAAACCCTGGGGTAACGTTTCCAAGAGAACAAACTGGGAAGGACCCCAGATGTTGGCAGATAGGTCCTAAAGAGCCTAAGGTCCTCCACGCAGCAGAAATCTGGGCTCATTTTGCTTAATCCATTAAAGTGGGAGTTGGAGGTGTGGGGGTGTTAGTTGTAGGTGCAGATATCATAAAAGCAGAGAAATCATATTTCTACATGTAGGATTGATTTGGGTTTCCCTGGAGCCAATAAGTATTTTTGCAAGTGTGATCCCATACTGCAAATAAGGCATGATCACTGCTTGGACATTTACTTCTAATGAGATCATCAGAGAAAATCTAACAAAGAACGTCTGAATATGTCCAGTTCCCAGCCACCTTCCATTATATGTCCTGTCTTTAGGGAACCCAGCAGGTAAGTCATAAACAGTGTGAGCAAGTGTTTCCACTAAGCTTTCTGCAAAATTCTTGAACTTAACAAGCTTTCTAGGGTAGAAAGAAATTTTATATACACTGGTTTATACATCACAGGTATTTTCCTGCATGAAACCCCACAAGGTACAGTCATCCGAATGGCCAGCCCTGCAATTTAAGGTTGACAACACAGACCTACACCACAGAGAAAGATGTGCCACCCATGGATAGCGACATAAATGGACCACAGTTTGTGGCAATACCATCAATGAAAATTCTTCACATTTTTTTTTATTACAATGTAAGCCAATAGAAGAACCCAGCAAGAAGGGAAAATCACCCTAGTCAGCAATTTTCTCAGGAAACACCCACACAGAATTTTAAATAAGCTTTGAATTGAACTAAAAATTGCCTTTTCCTAAGTTCCTTCCTTGCCTGAAAATAAAAGATCTTTTGAAAATTATTTTTCAACACAGACTACAGGTACGTAATGCGCAAGATATGTCATACCAGATCACATAGCTGATTAGCTGACTTTAGAATTCTACATTTGCCAAGCCCTATTATTATTTTAAGATAGAAGAAATTGTTTTTATGAAGTTTGATTATGCTAAACTGCAATAACTTCATTACTTTGTAAAATTATTATGCAACACAGATCTTCATATTTATTAAAAGCATCCAGCATCTGCAATGCCTGAGGCAATGCCTGTCATTGTAACACACTAGACAGTAGAGTCCTATCTGGAGACAGTCCCTGACACATGCACATGCAATGCTTGTATGTTTCTTTCCAAACATCATGTCCTAAGGATTCACAATTTAAAATAACCTATACTGTGAATGGGCAATGGGAAAGTTCAAATCCAATGTAAGATGCTGTGGAATGATTGACCAAAAAAAGGTCTCTCTCTAATGGAACTTCAAAGAGTCAACAACAAGTTGACAGTTTTTAAAAAGCATTTCTTCATAGTGTCTCCAGATGCCACTTGGAGAGGTAGATACATTTTTGATATCCATAATTTGAAATTAAAATATTCCTCCAATGGGAAAACATCTCCTGAGATTAAA
>NW_016816210.1:515516-549038 GCF_001698545.2 Rhinopithecus bieti
AAAAAAAAAAAAAAAAACTGGCTGTTATCCTTGGAACACAGTGCATTTGCAGATTGAAGATGCACTCTAGTTATGTTCAGACTTCTCTGTGAAATGTATACAATTGCCTGTGGGGCAGGAGGAACAAATTCTCTGCCAAAAGCCAAGGACTCACTTAAAATAAGAAAGGAACAAAGTCCCATCCATTCTAGTTTTTGTTGTTATTTACATGTATGCCACGTTTAGCGATGTATTCCATGATGACAAACTCACTTTCAGGATCATTATTCGAATTCCTCTGTCCCCAGGCAGGCTTATGATAAAAATCTGAGGGATACTGTAGTCACTTATGCAAGTGTCCCAAGTTCACACTCAGATATAGAATATCCTGAACTCTCATAGATTTGATAGATCAATAGCCTGGATTTTTCACTATGTTGAGAATTAGCATAGCATAAAAGAACAAGGACTCTGAATTTCGCCACTTAGCAGTGTGACACCAGCTTTCTTATGTGTGAAATGGGATTAACAGTATTTATCATCCTGTGTTTTGTGAAAATTAGTTATTACGTGCAATGTGCTTAAAATAGTACCAAGTATATAGTTACCACTAAATAATGGCTCAATAATAATTATTATTATATTTAGTAGGATACTTTCTCAGTCTTCTCACACAATTTCTCAATAAGAAAGATAAACTGAGAAGTTACAAATGTTAAGGCCTTCCAAAATCATGGCTAGAATACCTTCACTTGCTATTAATCATATGGAAAGAATATTAATGCAGCACTGCCAGAATGGAAATATAGCTGTCTGTCTATCTATCTATCTATCTATCTATCTATCTATCTATCTATCTATCATCTATCTATCTTCCACAGAGTAGAAGATAGAGATATGTCTCTATCTGTCTATCCATCCATCTATCTATCTATCTATCCAGATGTCAGATTTACCATTTGGCAGCCTTTGATTTTTTACAATTATTTTTATCTTTTTTTTTTTTTTTGAAACAGAGTCTTATTCTCTCACCCAGGCTGGAGTGCAAGGGTGCTATCCCAGCTCAGTGGTGCAACCTCTGCCTCCCAGGTTCAAGTGATTCTTCTGTTTCAGCCTCCCGAGCAGCTGGGATCACAGACATGTACCACCATGCCCGGCTAATTTTTGTATTTTTAGTAGAGACAGTTTCACCAAGTTCCCTGGGCTAGTCTCAAACTCCTGGCCTCAAGTGATCCCCCAACCTCGGCCTCCCAAACTGCTGGGATCACAGGCATGAGCCACCGTGCCCAACCCTTTGATTTTTTTTCCCCAATGTATAAAATTAAAAACAATTAACCTATTAAGTGTTAATAAGCAAATACAAGAGAGAGGACACACTGCTGGCTTTGAAATTTTTGGAACCCGTTTCTCCTCGTTGAATCCTGATACAGAGGGACAGGCATGACTTGCTGTCATGCAAATGAAGAGGGGAACAGTAGACACTGGGGCCTGGGTGAGGGGGAAGTGTGAGAGGAGGAAGATCAGAAAAAGTAACTATTGGGTACTATGCTTAGTACCTGGGTGACAAAATAATCTGTACAACAAACCCCTGTGACACGACTTTAGCTACATAACAAACCTACACATGTAACCCTGAACCTAAAATAAATGTTAAAAAAAACAACATAATAAACAAAATAGTACAACAGTCTTCTCTCTTAGCCTCAACAACACCTTATCATATCCCATCCCTCCACTGCACAGTTTCTTCTTTTAGTTTTTTTGATTTTTTTTTTTTTTTTTTGTGTGTGTGTGTGGTCTGATGTACATGCAATGAAAGCTCAAATCTTAGCTGTATAGTTTTGACAGATAAATGCATTCATATAAACTTCATCCTTTTAAGAACAGAGGTTTTCCATTATCCCCAGAAAATTTCCTCAGGTTCTTTTCCAGGCAATTTTTTCCTCACTCTGTTGGAGTGCTATCTCTGTTCCATTTTTTAAAAAACATTATGTCTGAAAACATATGAAGGAGTTTATTTTATTTTTAGCTGTCTCACTCAGTACAATGTTTATAGGATTCATCCAGGTGGTGTGTGTCGGTAGTTCGTTCCTGTGTATTGCTGAGTAGTATTAGGATTGTATGCTTTACAACTTGTTTATCCATTTTCCTATTGATAGATATTGGGCTGATTCCTGCTTTGGGAAATTATGACTAAAGTATTTATTACCTTTCTTGAATAAATATTTGTTACATTCAATTTATTTTCTTTATTAGCTTTTAAATATAATCTCTGCATTTATTTAGTGGTTGCAGGGATTACAAAATACATGTTTAACATATTACAACTTACATAGGAGTTAATGTTGTACTGTTTCAATAAATGTAAAATATAAAAAACTTCCTACAGAACATTCTATTTGCCTCCTATTCTATTTGCTATTGTTATACATTTTATATCTACATGTTATAAATCTCAAGAATATACTGTTCATAATGCTTGCTTTTTTAAAAAAAAATAGAAAATGAAAGAAACCATCAAACCCTTTCTCTCTTATATGGCTGCTGAAAAGAAATGTATTCTGGACCTCCTCTTGCAGAGATAAGGGGGCATTTTTAAGTCCTTTTTTATGAAGAAAGCATTCTCCCTCATCTGAGTGCTGTCAGGTGATTTTCAGGTAACAGGGATGAAGTACAGTGACAGAGCCTAAGTCCTGCCAATGTGTACCTATAAGAAGCTTACCCAAAACCTAGGGCCCATGGGCCTTTTCAGGACCAGAAGCTGTGGTTTAGAGGATAAAGGTTGGGTACAGGGACAGATGACTGAGCTCAAATCCAGGTTCTATCTCTGAATGGTTGTGTGGCCTTTGCTAAGTTACTCTCTGTTCCTACCTATGAATGAGAGTGGTATCCACAGGAACACCAGGAAAATTCAACCTGAATCCAGCCACATGCTCAGCGCAGCCCTTAACATGGAATCAGTGTGAATATGAGTTCTTAGGCCTCACCCAAGCTACTTCAGCTTGGCAACTCTATCATACCAAAAGACCCTTGACATTCTATGTTAACATAATTGCAAAACAATTGTAGAACCATTTAAAAATTGCTTCTATATTCACAGTTTATTTGAGGATAGAAGGATGTGGAAACAATTATTGATTATGTATTAAAAATAGGAAAAGTTAGGTGGTTGGTTTCCTGAGATGCCAAAGCTAGTAAATAGAAGCGCCAGAACTTGATCCCAAGCATTGTGACGAGAACTTTTTCCACTCAGAGTAACTTTCACTTTATAAAACCTGTAACATCACATTGTTACCAAATATGACTTTGCTTCCTGCCATTAATGGTAAGAATGATGTCTCATCATCTTTCCAAGTCCAAGTCCTAGGAGAGGTGAAATATAAATGTGACATTAACCAGTATAATAATAATATTGTACACTTGCATTTGTCAGGTACAAAGCTAAATGTTTCCATGTGAGACCTCATTTAATGTTCACAACATCCCAATGAGACACATGCTGCTCAGAGGCCCATTTTCTAGACGAAAAAACCAAGCCTCAAGGAGGTTTATGGGTTCCCCAATGCCACACAGTCAGAACAGCCACAATGTTAAACCAAGTCCTTTTGGATGCTGGAATCTTCCACCAAAGTGTATGATGTCTAGCATGTCTGTGGCATGCCTCTGGTGTGGGAGGGTCCTTTCTGCTTTCTGCTCTCAAGGATGGTCTCCACTAGCCCTCAGGAGAGATGCATAAGTAAAATCCTGGGGACAGATTGTATTTTCCAAAGATGATCACTACAGTATCTTTCATTCCACATGCTCTTTTTCAGCCTGACCTTGGTACTTTTCCCAACTAGTGATGGAAACTATGTCTCTTCCCCTTGAACCCTGGTGGACTTTCATGTCTGTTTCAACTGATAGAGTAGGACAGAGTGATGTTGTGAGACATCTGTGGCTAGGTCATAAAAACGCTGTGCACTGCTGCCTCATTCTCTGAGGAAGCTGGTTCTAGGGCTCAGCCACCATGCTGTGAAGAAGATGAAACCGGCCCCCACATGGCAACCACATAGAGGGTCCATGGGCAAGATATTCTGACTAACAGATAATATCAGCTACTAGATGTGTAAGTGAAGACTCATTCAGATTGTTCAAAAATGTCCCCAGGAGGCCAGGCACAGTGGTATCGATGAGGTATAATAAAACACATAGACATGGGAATGACTGTCATGAAGGAAGAATCTGATACAAACAGGTCCCTAGAAACAGGAGGCACAACAATGTGGGAGGATGGGGGCCATGCAGGAATGTTCCATGGCGGGGCAAGAGGCAGAAGGAGTGAAGGAAAAATGGGAGCAAGAGCCTTTATTGTGGTTTCCCAGGGAAGCAATAGGTGAGGCAGGGTAAACAGGCTTAGGATTGACTGGTTTGAATCATTTCAGAAGGATCTTGGGTGTAGGAGCTGTCTCTAGTTATGGCGATCCTGGCCTTGGGGTGATTAGGGTAGGAGAATAGTGGTCCGGAGTATAGGAGCCCAGAAAAAGGAAGTAGCTAGGGTATGACTCTGCATTGGTTAGTTTGCATATGGAGGAGGCACTATGTTTACTAACCATAGAAGGAGCAGTCCCTTCAGCATCAACAAGGCCCCAGAGGTCAAAGCATCAGAAATACATAAAATAAAAAGGCATAATTAATGCACAGATGATTCCAGTCATCAAGTCAACCCTAGCCTTCCGGTGGTCCTAGACAATATCTAGCAGAGAAAATTTATTCTTGCCGTGCCCTTCCTGATTAATGGAACCATGAGCATAGTAAACTGGTTGTTTTATGCCACTAGATTTTGGATTTGTTTTGTTATGCAGCAATAGACAACTTACATAATGCTTTTGGCTTTAGTGATGATAATTCCAATCAGCTCTAGTTCATTTTACCTCGTGGTAGGGGGAATTCCTGATTATGCTGTTTCTCTTGGCATTACATTTTCACCAATTAGTGCTCATGAATAATATGAAAATGTATTTAGTTTATTTTTCCCTCTGCTTGCAGGAAGGGTTCTCATAGATTAGCGATGCTAATTTTTCAATGTTCTCATGAAATTTTCCCTATTAAAAAGAGAAGAGACAAGCTATGGTTTTCAAATCTGCACCACAAGAGGCAGCCCTAGTGAAAAACATGTACCCTGACCTTCCTCAGCAAAGAAAATAGAGTTTCAGTCATTTGTATAACTTGTACCAATCAGAAGGATAAATTCTCTAGAGTGTGCGCAGAACAGTAAGAAAGAAGGAGGGAGCAAGGTTTCAAGGGGTTTATATCTATCTGAGTCAGTTTGCTTTTCATGATGACAAAACTCTGGTGTTAATTTGGAAGTAGTATCCAACCTAGAAGAGAAAAAAATTGTATATATTTTGTGGGAAGATGATGAAAATTAAAATTCAAAGGCATATGCCAATTTGAAAAGAGGATCTGAGAGCTTTGAAGACTCAACCACAAGGGAGAGAGAAAACTGACACATCAATCTCCACGTTAATATATAGACAGAAATAAAGAAAGGCAGAAAAGTAAGAGAGCAAGTTAAATTCTTATCCTTGAGTGCTATCAAAAAATATCGCCTTTGCCGGGCGCGGTGGCTCAACCTCGTAATCCCAGCACTTTGGGACTCCGCTGGAGCGGCCCAAGAAACGCCCGAGCGAGACGGCGGGTCACGAGGTCAGGAGATCGAGACCACGCTGGCTAAATACGGGTGAAACCTGTCTCCTACTTAAAAATACACAAAACACTACGCCGGCGACGAGCGGGCGCTGTAGTCTCCCAGCTACTCGGGAGGCCTGAGGCAGGAGAATGGCGTCAAAAAATCCCGGGAGGCGAGCTTGCAGTGAGCTGAGATCCGGTCCACTGCACTCCAGCCCCTGGGTGTAGAGCAAAGACTCCGTCTCAAAAAAAAAAAAAAAAAAAAAAAAAAAATATCGCCTTTGGCAAGTTTGAAATACAATGTCCTTTAGAGAGGGTAATTCTACAAAATAGGAAAAGAAGTCTTTGTGGAGTTTGCCTTAAGTAATCATAATTACAGGTTATTGAGACTTGAGTCAGAAAGTAATGACAAATATGCCATAATCTGCATCAATTTTTATTCTAATAATAAACTGAGATAATGTTGAAATGAAGGTAGATGACAGTTACAAATGAACAGAGTTCAAAAGAATGCTATCAACACACATCGAGCATCACCTGCAGGAAATAATCTTTATTCAAAAGTGTTTCTTTCTAGACATTGCTCCTTGTCTCCATTAGCATAACTTGTAATCTTTTTAAAGTATCTTGATCACAATTCCTCCTCCCTTCTGAGCTTAGAGTTATATCTGTGAAATAGCAATCCTTTTTGGCAGCCATCCATTTGTTGGCCAAAAATTCCCTTCAGCGTGATCTCTTTGAGTCTGAATTCACACTCAGTGTCATGCACCTCACTGTGCTATTTAGGAAAAACAGCTTCATACTTGAGATACTAACCCATCAATTACACAAAGATGCTTCATATTCCCCTAAGCACAAACAGGCTGTACAAAGCAGTGAAAGCCTTTAAATGGAACTTTGAAGTGGCATACCATTTATTCTTGTGTGTGTGTATATGTATGTGTGCACCCATGAAATGGCACTTGTATGGCTCAGATATTGCTCTAGAGAGAATAATGCTTTACATTTAGGTAGCATTTATATTTTCTAAGCATTTTCACAGATATTAAACAATTAGGCCAAGAGAATAATATCATTGACTTGAGAAACGTCTCAATGTATTGGCCTGGAAAAGCAAGCAGCATCCTTCACCTGGGAATGTGTTATAAACACAGATTCCTGACCCCTACCCCAGAACCACTGAATCATAAACCCTGAAGGTTTTACAACCTTCCAGGTGATGCTGAGAGACACTCAGGTTTGAGAACAGCTGACTCAGAGAAAAAAGTGTAACAGATTTAGTATGATGGTGATTAAACATATAGAAAATGGTCATTAAGACCCAGGGTTGAAACTTAGCTCCACCAATTTACCTTCAGCAAATTATTCACCAACATTATCTCTGTTCTCCCATATGAAAATGGAAATAGTAAAAATATTAATCACAAAGGGTTGCTACAAGAATTAAATAATATGATGCATGGAGTACTTGATGTAGTAAGTATTCAATAAATGTTAGTAATTATTAAATAAATCAAGCCCATTAAATATAGATTGGAAATTGGGAAAGGCCTTTGGAAATTGGGAAAGGGCTTGGGGCTAAAAGGATAGAAAAATTCAAATATTTTATATGACTAGAAAAGGATAGAAGCCAACAAGTAAATTTGTAATAAATGCATTCATCGCAATTTTAAGTCTTATTTTCATCCCCAATTCATGTGGAAATCCCATCCTGTCCCTGAAACATGACAACTGTCTACCAAAATATCATATAAGATCATGTATGTGCTTTCCTTACTGAAAACAGATAGGGGAAGAATAAACAAAGACTGCTATATCTTTAAATCTTTATAAAAGCACTGTTACCTTAAAAAATCTTTGTATGTTATATTCAGAAATCCTATGACTGCTTTGTTTCAATATCATTATTGACATTAAACATGTTGCTATATCTTCAGGAAAAACAAAACAGGTATGTTTCTGTACAAAACAGCTTAGGGGAGAGCAACACTATCTCAGAGCTGCTCAGAACTTTTAGTTTAAAAAGCAGTGAATCCTCTCAATTGTACAGCTTGCAAGCATGCTTTTTTCACTACATGGAAACAAGTCAAAGGCATCAAATGCTGGCTCTGACAGCTGTTGTCTCTCATTTTCAACCTGACATAATGTGTTTCAAGACTTCAAGGCTGTTTCCCAGAAGTGGTAGAGGGGCCTGAGTAATTGGTTTGGAAGAGTGAAGAAATTGAACAAAAGGGAGGAACAACATGGTCTCATTTTTATTCACAAGCTATCAGTCTGGCATTTATTTACTCCTACTGGAATTCTATAAGTCGAACTAGTTCTTCATGTTGCAATATATGCAAGGGCATTTTAGTCCTGTATTATCTATGCCCAGCCCAATGGCGATGAGATGAAGAGAATACACAGTTGTGGCTGATCAGACGAATGAGTCTTGCTTACCACCTGCTGAAGACGTGGTATTATTTCTTGCTTCCTCATAAACTAAGGACATTTACATTTCATTGAATAACATTTATTGAAAGCCATATTATTTATTTACAGAATGCATAATAAATTTCATTGCTTTTGAATTCTGTGCTATTATTCCAATAACAGCAGTTAGTAATTTGTACATTAAAATTCCACCTGGTAACACTCAAATCACAGTCTTTGATTGGAAAGGAGATTTGAGGGGTGAGAGAGTGAATAACAAACTTTACTTAACATGATAGACTAGATAAAAATGACATCTAATTTAGAACTATGATTGGCAAACAATAACCCAAAAGCCAAGTTAAACTAAAAACCTGTTTTTGTATAGCCCATAAATTAAGAATGGTTTTCACATTTTAAGTGGTTGAACAAAATATAAGAATAATATTTCATAACTCATGAAAAGTATATCAAATTCAAATTTCAGTATCCATAAATAAAATTCTATACATAAAACATATACATATTGTCTATGCTGTGTTGATACAATGGCAGAAACCACATAGCCTACAAAGCCCAAAATATTTAATATCTCATTCTCTATAGAAAAGATTTGCCAACCCTCGAATTAAGCAAATATCAGCTAACTTCAGTGGGCTTTACTCATGCTACAAGTCCCAAAATGGATTTTTTGCTAAGAATTAATGAATCAACAAAATTCATGAAACTTCCAAATCTCACTGGAGGAAGAAAAGGAGCATCTTGGCAGACAATCAGTTGGTAACTACTTGATATTCTTACATCTTTAATAACAGAAAGGAAGAGACAGTTTCACTGGTTCCACCTTTCACAGTTAAACTTTCACTGTCCATTGGAAAGAAATGGGTGTCCTTCAAAAACTGTAATAATTATAATAAAAGCAACAGCTAAACTTACTGAATGCTTCCAGTGTTCTGGTCAAACACATATTAGTTCACTTAAGTCTCACATTTATCCTGTGGTGTCATTATTACCATTACCATTTTACAAAGGAGAAAACTGAAGTTTGAAGAATTTAAGTAACTTTCCTGGTTAATAATTTGAGCTTATTTTTTACCTCTCACAAGCATCATTTAATCTTCAATATATCCTTCCATCTCTTATCATTTTAGATATCTACCTTTCCTGTTGGACAGTAGGATATCTAGAAGTAAAGCATGACGGAGCCTGGAGCATAAGTTCAGTTTGACCAATTAAGAATAGCATACATGCTGCAGCTGGCACTGTTAGTTGCCTATCTGTTCTGTCACTCTTCCTTTTCTTTGCTAACAAACCTGTCCTCAATCAAGCTGGGTCTGCGCCTAGGCTCAAGTGAGAGATACAATTTCCAGTTCTCCCTGACACTCAGAGTGACCCTAAGACATGATTTTGGCCAATGAGAAGCAGAAGGATGTCTATGGGGTTGGGGGGGTAGTCTTGGAAAACATATTTTTTTTCTAATGAAAGGAAAGGGATGACTGGCACCACCCCCATTTTCACCTTCTTTATGTTTTAAAAGCACATGTGATGTTTGGGGTTACAGCAGTCATCCTGTGACCATCAGGGAATATACACAGGAAAACAAACAAACAAAAAGAACTGCAGAGATGTAGAAGTACTCAGAAAGCACCAATAAACAGTCTAATCTCTTGAGTCAAAAAATCTGGGTTTGAACTCATCTTCTGCCACTGACTAGCTATGGAACTTATAAAAGTCACTTAATTTTCTCATGAGCCTGTCTCTTCATCTGCAATGTGAAATAATAATATCTACTTCATATGGTAGACAGGCAATGAAGTGAGAGTGCAGTTGTGATGCCTGCATGGCCCGATACATAGTTGCTACAAGTTGTCATTATTACTATTGTTGTTATCAGCATAGGAGGATATGAACAATACATATTTAAATGTCAATGAGGAAAGGGTGTAGTGTGGGGGAAGGCAAATATGAACCACAGAAGGCCATCTGGAGAGAGTGACATTTGAGCTAGAAATGGAAAGAAGAATAGGAATTTGCTTGATAAAAATAAGAGGAAGAAAGGAGTTTTCAGTAGAGACTTAGCAGGAAACTGCCTGGCAGGGAAGGCAGATGAAGGAGTAAAAGCTTCTGTGAGAACTGGCAGACAGTAAAATTGAAAGTCCAAGCTGGGGACAGATCGTGAAGAGCCTTAAAATTGCCATGCTGAGTTTGGGGCTTCATCCTAAAACAAAGAGAAGCCTCTGAGAGGTTGTAAGCACGGCAGTGACATAATCAGGTCTCTGTTAGAGATAGATAATTGGCAGCAGACTGGGAGATGGGTTTCGTAGAAACTGTGAGTAACAAACACCATCAGGAGGCTATTTCTATAACCAGCCAGAGGATAATGAGGAACCAAATGAGGACAGTGAGCCTGGAACACATGGAAGAGCGTGGATTTTACAGACATTTTGGAGGTAGAAAGATGAATCTTAGACTCCAGTGGAATTTGAAAAGTTAAGGAAATCAAAGACTCATAACTGATTCTCCATTGTCTTGATTGAGGGGTTTAGGGGCTACTAAATGTCATTACCTAAGATAGGAGTGTTCAAAAAGTGTATTAATCAATGAAAGTTCAAATGATAAGAATATGGCCTTTTTGGAGGTAAGCTATTTCTGTCAAGGCCTTACTAAAGGCTCACCTAATTCTCCTTGAATGTCATTCAAGTCCACTTTCTCCTATGACATCAGTGCAAAGGAATAAGGATTGGCCGCATTCTGTCTCAATAAACCATTATATGCATTAAGATGGTTGTTTATGCACCTAAGTGAGAAATATGATTTCCAGCCCTTTTGCCAACAATTCTATAAGAGCTTTGCAGTCAGGAAACATGGCTTATACTAAGATCCACCCCAGTTCCTCACTGCTACCATGCCTACTGCAGGGCGTTTTAAATGGTAAGTGCTCAACAAATAGTTGTTACTTTGATTTGATATAAAATTGATTTGATGCACTTTAAAGGGTCAGCTTTAAAGTCATCAATGATTACTGCATAACCTCTGAAGAAACAGGTGTGGGAGAAGGTCTCAGAAGAAAAGGGCATGGAGCCATTTGCATGAATCACATTCTAGGTGATTTATGTGCATTCTGTAGCCCAAGGCCTGTATTTTCCTCTGTGTCTCTACACATGATCAATCCTCAGCCTCTGACCCAAAAACTTTTCATGGTCTTCAAAATCCACCTCCCTCCTACCCCTCAAAATGGTACATGGGTTGTTCCAGGGCACTGGCTCACACATCAACTCTGACGAGCCTGATACCATGCTTATCTCAGGCTTCTGGAGTCCTTTTTGGCTTCTTTAGCATCCTTAACCTCATGTGTTCTGTGTTGTCACTATTTCCCACGTGCTCCCTAGAACCCATGCATGTGAATCAGCTGTCACATAGGCTGGAAGACTGCAGTAATAGAGAAATGAGTTTAGTAAAAAATTGGTCCTTTTAATTTGCTAACATGCACTGAAAATGTTCAGGAGCATAAGACCCTTCAAAAGATTTCTGATATCGACCTGCAAATGGATATTTTAAGTGAGTACACCATTTCCAAGACAGATACACAAAGGAGTAAGCTAACTAAACATAATTACTAATGAAGTGTTTTCAAATCTTTGGTCATAGGATATAGGAAATGGATGAATGAGTGAACTAATTAATTATGCATTAATGAAATGAGCAAAATTAATAGAATGAAAGGTAACATTTATTTTTTCTCAGAAATAATTACGTTTCCTGGGGTGCCTCGATACTCTACACCTGAGAAGTGGAAGCATACCAAAAGTTTTAGACCACCAGGAGGAAATTCTGAAAAGTTCAAAGTAAACTTTCTTTTATCAAAACCTATTGCTTTGTGCAAACACCTGAGAGGAGGCATTTCTGTGAAAGGGGAAAAGCATTTACAAGCGAGTGAGGGACAGCTCCAAAGGCACAACTGTCCACCATGAAACACACTTCTCTCCTCTGTCCATTGGTGTGAACCCAATTCAATCAGCACTTCTGTTCCTCAGGAAATGGGTACATTAATGGGAACTGCTATCACTCAAAGGTAATGGAGTGAGAATGCCATTATTTTAAATGGTTTGAGGCCATGCAGTCCGCAATTTCATTAGCTTTGTTTCTAGGGAATCCATCTACCAAATTCTGCGACATCTGCAGAAGTAGGGGAGAAATCCACACAAACTACATTCTACCATTCTCTTCCTTAATGTAAATCATATTCACATTGATAGGCACTTGAGCTTTATGGTAGACAGAAAAATGACTCTCAAAATATTCTATATCCTAATCCCTAGAACATCTCAATATGAGGAGATTATCCTGGAGTATCCTGATGGTTCGATGTAGTGATAGGAGCCCTTAAAAGAGGAGGCAGAAAGAAGAGGAAATTAGAGGATGAGGCAGAAGGGAAGGTAAGAGATTCTAAGCATAAGAAGAATTCGAGGCCACAGCTGAGGAATGTGAGTTCTAGGAGATGAGAGCTGAGCACACACCCTGGATAACAGCCAGAAAGCACATAGAATTGAGGTCTACCAACAACCGGAATGGGCCTAGAAGCAGATTTTCCCCCAGATGAGAGCCTAGGCCTGCCAACACCTTGACTTTGTCCTCATGAAACTCAAAGCAAAAAACCAGCTGGACCATCCTAGGCCCAGACTTCTGACCAATGGAAACTGAAAGATAATAAATGGATATTGGTTTAAGCTGTGAAATGTATGGTAATTTGTTACTTCAGCAATAGATAACTAATGTGGGCCTTATCCAATTAACCCACGGTCATTGAAGTTTTGATATTGGTGAGCCTTATTTCAATCCTTCCACCCAGTATCTATTTTTGGAGACCTCAACTACTCCACTAAGGTGCATGGTGGTAAGTTTTACAAGAATTAATCTCATAGTGATGAGCAAAAACAGGATCTGCTCCTGTGCTTTTAGTCCAGTTGGGGACAGAAGTATTCAACAAACAAAATTTACATAAATGCATATGCAATAGCAGACTGTGATCAATAAAACGGAGGGGGAGTACCTGGCACTAGGGGTCTATATCAGAGGGTCTGGTGGAGGGGTGTTTCCAAAAAGACCTTCCTGAAGCACTGACATTCAAGCTGAGAGCTATAGTACATGTAGGTGGGACATGAGGATCCAGAGATTTTTGAGCAGAAAGACCAGCAAAGACCTTAAAGTGAAAGAAAACCTAGGTGTGTGAGAAACCGGAATGCTGGATAGCAGATTAATGCCAAAGAGACCAGCAAAAACTATATCACGAGTCTTTGAGTCTTTGTGAGCTATTCTAAAGATTTTCCATAAAGGAAAAAAAAAACACGCATCATGCTTCAGAATGAAAGGAATTATTTATTGATTAATAATTATAGAAACTGTCATGTACATGAAATGATACTCAAGCTGTTCCTCTGGGCTATTAGCTTTATAATTTTAATCCAAGGCTTAGGAAACAAAGTACAGGCTCTCCTCCACATGTTAGATGACCCACAGATTTAGAAAAAGCCCTACACTTGGTATTCTATGATTGACAGATGCATAGAAAGTGATTTATCCTCTCTAAGGTTCAGTTTATTCATCTACAAAGTGGAGATGATAGTCTGATGCAAATAAGAGACACTATAAATATTTGCTGAGTAAATAAGTTAATATATTCCTGTCCTGCTTGACTCAGAGGATCAAATGAAAACAAGTATGTGAATGTGCTTTGCAAAGTATAAAATGTTTAGCAAATGCAAATAATCATTGTTATGATTAAGCCAACAAGGTCTTCATACAAGGAGAGATTGTTCATGTTTCTGAAGATAGAAATAAGAGTCATGCTAATGATACTGACAAATGGGTTGGAACAAGTCAGTGAAGAAGGTCACGAAATTTTCATCCACGGATGCACTTATGACTGGAATAGAAGCCACTGCCATGGACAGATTAGGGGGATGTCAGCAGAGGGGCGAAGAATTAGGCTAGACAAAGCATCTTAAACCCTAGATTTCTATATAAACTTGCTCTAAGTAGAGCAATAAAGAAGCCACAATCATAGGGATTACTAATGTAACACACGGGCTATTCTTTGACTTAACATCTACCAAAAATTACAATCAGTACAAATTTGTCATTATTCTAAAATATAATTTTTATATATTCACCAGAACCCTTCCTTGAAAACCCAGGAAAATTCTGTTTCTCTGGGGCTCTCTTTCTGATATCCTAATTCTAGCTAAGCATTCCAACTAAGGCGTTTCATATAAGAGAGTATCATAGGCTAGGCATCGTGGCTTACTCCTGTAATCCCAGCACTTTGGGAAGCCGAGGCATGAAGATCACTGGAGGTCAGGAGTTTGAGAGCAGCCTGGTCAACATGGTGAAACCCTGTGTCTACTAAAAATACAAAAATTAGCTGGGTGTGGTGGCACATATCTGTTATTCCAGCAACACGGGAGAATGAGGCAGGAGAATCACTCGAACCTGGGAGGTGGAAGTTGTAGTGAGCCGAGATCATGCCACGGCACTCCAACCTGGGCGATAGAGTGAGACTCAATCTCAAAGAGAGAGAGAGAGAGAGAGAGAGAGAGAGAGAGAGTATCATAGTGTTAAACATACATGCTTTGGTGACTAAGAGCCCTGTGTTTGAACCCTAGCTCCTCTAGCGGGTAGGAAAGTTACCTAACTGTTAAAACTCAGTGTTCTCATCAGTAAAATAGGAATAGTAAGAGGATCTAACATATATGATTATACTTTCTACAGTGCCTACCATACAGAAATACTTGGCACATGGTATTATAATCACTGCTATTATTGATGTATATTCCCTGTGCAAACCTGAAAGCTTAAATTACTTCAAGACGGAAAAGAAAATATTTAAAAAACACAAGCATTATCTCACTAATTATTTAGCAGCCCATTTCTTTTCTCCTTGCTATTACAAAAGAGAAAAGTAAATAAAAAGAACTAGAACCTGCCTATAGAATATTCCTAGCTATTTTTCTTCACTGAGGTTATCTGTCTAAGGCAGAAATGAAACTACAAAACTTAGGACGGTGTTAAGTAGAGAAAACCACACATCCTCTGTTTTGGAGCTCAATCTCAAATGCTGGCATTTGAAACACTTTGGAGATATGAACTGTCATAATTTCAAAAAAGCCTCACCCCCAGAAAGCAGCCCAGACCGAGCCATTCATCATCAGTTTCATAGCTGAGGCCTCAGAGGGAAGCCCAGAGTTCAGGTATGTGGTAAGTAGGTCTCTAAATTCACTGTACTGCCTGAGAAACCTGTCAAAAAAATTCTTATCATGGACAGCGTTAATTACACATAAAATGACAGAGCAGGCACTCTGGGAGACAAACAGTAACCTGCAGAGAGCGAGCTGGCTGAGGAAGGGCAGCGAGGGACAGTGTCCAGATCAGATCTCCGTGAGTACCAAACCCTACTGGCCCAAGCAGTACAAACAAATAGACTGAGATTGGAAAAGAATGTTTTCAAAGTCTAAATAGATTTATGTTGAGTTCATTCACAGAAAGCTCAAATATACTGCAAAACCAGCAACTGAGAACTTTCTAGCATTTGATTTACTTACAAAAATAAAAAGTTATTTATATTCTCCTATCATTTATTTGTTCAAATATGTGTTGAGAATAGACTCGTATTGGATGCAGTACTTATCAGGGAAAAGTAGACAAAGCCCTGCCCTCATGCCCCTGACAGTCTGAATGGAAACAGGAATCAAACATCAAAAACACAGAGAAGGATTATTACACACTCTTGTCTCTTATAGCGCCTTCCAGTCACCTATCACAATGGAGCCACAAACAAGGTCAAGGCAGGCCAATAATTTAAATTGGGAGAGAAAGTGAATGGAGAGGATATTTGAGCTTAGGACTAAAGACAAAATAGACATTTAGAAGATTACGAATGAGAGGAGGAGAACTCCAGGAGAAGGAAGAATCTCGGTCTTCCCTTCTTGGTGAGAATAATCCATGTCCTGTTGTAGGTACTAAGGAGGATGCAAAAGATATGAAACCTTGTCCTGGCACCCTAAGAGGTTTTGATCTCCTTGGGGTAGTATGTGAAACAAATAATAAACCCATGGCAAAGACCATATGATAGATCACTAAAAGCAAGTCTCAAAATAATCCCAAAAGTAAGGAGAAGCTTGTGGAGGGCCCTCAGGATGGGTAGGATACAGTCAGATATAGCACAGATTCATTGTACGAATGGGAAAGCAGCCTGGGTAAATAAAGCAGGGGCTGGGCTGTGGGAAACTGTTTTGGTAAAGGGAGGTGGTAAAGAGACTAAGCTGACCACAGCAGAAGTAGGAGGCACAGGGAAATAGACTTATAAAAAGGGCAATCACCCAGAGTAAAGGCATGAATGTTGGGGCCACCCAACATTTCCTCTAAACATTAGTCTAAGAAAAATTTGTGTGATAAGCAGTAATGGCAAAAATCAAAAATACAAGTAAATCCAGAGAGAAACAGAAACAATATGATTAAACCTGCTCTAGAGCCCAGCCCTTCCTCAGGCCTATACTGCTATAGATTCCAAACACTGTCAGCACTTTGACCAATTATACCCACACCTGCTGGGGTATTTTGAGCTCAGGTCCACCAGCAGACACATCTGGACGTAATTCCATGGCCCCAAGTCTGGGATTCAGCATGCAGCTCTGAATGTTCTCCAGGTTGCCACTGAGATTGAAGTGAGCCACGAGCTTTGTCCCACATTGTCAAGGCCACACAGCTCCTCCCTTGTTCTTCTAATGTCCTCACTTAGATGCAGGTCCTCTTCCCAGCCCTCCCCTCAGTGGGCTGGAGTCTTTCCAGCTGGATCCGCCCTCCTCCATATGCTGCACTGTGGAGACTACCTCCTCCTGCTTCCACACCTCTCCTGTGAGCCAGAGAGAATCCTTCAGAGATAGACAAGGATCCAGATTGAGCCTGAGTTTACGCTGCCCCTTTGGATTTTGTAAGTTGACCATTGGTTTCCCAGATGGTGCCAACAGCTGTTTGGTTCCCTGCAACTGAAAATTCTTCTTTCTCAGCTTAGAGACTATGTATTTCCCAGCATGTCCAGCATGTAGGACTAATACCTTCTGAGGTAATGATTTTGTTTTTTTTGTGTGTTTCTTTGGGAGAATTATTTTTGCATTCTCCTACCAAAGATAAATGTGTTTAACATCACCTTTTAAGTAAAGGCTAAATAAAAGGAGTTACCAAAACAATGTTCACTTGTGTAGTCCATGTACTAACTGGCCTTCCAGAGGTGTCTATGCTAACAATAACAACTCTTTTTTTTTTTTTTTTTAAAGAGGAAGTCTTGCTCTGTCACCCAGGCTGGAGTGCAATGGTGCGATCTCGGCTCACTGCAACCTCCAGCTCCCGGGTTCACACCATTGTCCTGCCTCAGCCTCCTGAGTAGCTGGTACTACAGGCACCCGCCACCATGCCTGGCTAAATTTGTTTTGTATTTTTAGTAGAGACGGGGTTTCACCATGTTAGCCAGTATGGTCTCGATCTCCTGACCTCGTGATCCGCCAGCCTTGGCCTCCCAAAGTGCTGGGATTACAGGAGTGAAACACCGCACCTGGACAATAAGAACTCCTTACTAGTCTATTTCAGTCATAATCACCTTGTCACGGTCATATACACTCTGTCTTAGTGTGGGCTGCCACAGCAAAATACCATAAACAAGTGGTTTATAAATAATAGAAATGTATTGCTCACAGTTTTGGAGGCTGGAAATCCAAGATCAGGATCCCAACATGGTTGGCTTCTGGTTAGGGCTCTCTTTGGTGATGCAGACTGCCAATTTCTCCTTATATGCTCACATGGAGAAGAGAGAGAACTCTGGTCTCTATATCCCCTTCTAACGGCAAAATGCAATTTGGGGAGGTGATTAGATCATGAAGGTGGAGCCCTCGTGAATGGTATCAATGGCCCCACCTCCTAATACCATTCATATAAATGCATATGCTAGAATCTCAGCATGTGAATGTGGAGAGGACATATGCATTAAGTTCAGAACATACCATCATCTGAGCCAGCCCCAGTGGGTACCCCAGTGTCATCACAAGGTAGGCTGTGATGGGCACTGCCCAAACCCTCTTTCAGAAATGAAGGATTCATTCACCCAGCTGCCAGGAATTCTTCCAGCAGACAGCCCTCAGCTGTCAACCTTCTCTGAGAATCAACCTTGTGGGCCAGCAGGGGTTCAAAAGCCATTTCCTCACCTCCACTAGGCACAGTTGCGGAGAGCCAGCCCAGCTTCATCACTCCCCATGGGGTCGACAGAGGCTCCTCTGAAACTGCATCCCAGCCCAACCTCTCTCTCTGTTCAGTCCTTCTTTCCCTTCCCTTCCACATGTATTGATCCCAGCAGCTCTCCTTAATAGAAGTCTTGCATGCTAATCTCCATCTCAGAGCCCACTTCCTGGGAAAACAGATCTCTGTCAACCAAGAACTAGAAGAACAGTTGTACAGATTCTCCCCATGAGTTCACCTTATATCCTAGGCATTTACTGAGCACTGCTATGTGCCAGGTACTGTGTTCCCCTAAGAAGCTTATATCTCTGATACAGAGCTCAGTCTTTCTTTAGGTATACGTACATTAAACACTCCCATCTACAAAGGCTAATGCACTCATTATTCCAAGGAATTTGATCCTTAATATTCAAGGTAGTTGCAATGATCCAGCGTGGACCATCTGTTGTTGTGCCAATCTGTTCAGGCAAGACAGTTAAAATCCTGAGACAGTCTGGAATCACAAGTTTCTTGCATTCAAAAATAATGTGGCAGCATTTTCTGCCCAGCTGTGAAGTGCTGCATGACTAAGAAAATACAAGTCCCCAAGGAGACACTCTGTGCTACATGCTAATGAAATCAGGACCAGGACCCGTCCAACTTTATGATCTAATTGGTCATCTGAGAGGACAGTTTTTTAAAACCAGATCTTTAAGTAGTGATTTTCTTGCTATAAATACACTGTATTTTTAGGGCAGCTTAATAGCTCCACAATTTTCCACCTTAACTCTTTTTTTAAAGTAACTCCAACTTCCCCCCTCCCCTGCATTCTTTTGGAAGAAACAGTCCTGCTCCTGAAGGTTAATTTTATAAAAATAACATAAAATGAGTATATTTATAGGTTTGAGGACTAACAGTTTCTATTGTTTTAGAGCTTAATTAAGAAGGAGGCATAATGAAAGGCCACAGTTGATATTTATATCTGGCGAGTACTAAGTCTAGACAAGGGAAACAAAATCAACATTAATCTCTGTCATGTGTGATTTAAAAGCAAAAACCACCAGGCCCTGCAGATTAGTTAACTCATCTCATTGGTGTAATAATACTGCATGATCTTTCCTGCCTAAAGGCAATCCATTGACACAGTTGCCACACTGTCATCGAGACTTTCACTATGGCCTGTGTTTTCATTCCTTCACAAGGTTGTAATAAGCCAGGTGTTTTCAAAACGTTTTTCCTTTTATTCTTTTCCCTCTCACCCTGTCCCACTCCAGCCATAGGTACTATGATCCTCGGGCCCTGGCCCAGATCTCCTGATTCAGAATTATTTTATAAAGATGCTCTGGAATCTGCATTTTTAGCAAGCACAACGTGATGATTATGTACAATAAAATTTTGGAACCAATAGTCTTGACAAGTAAATTCATAATTGGAACCCCAAATATACATGGGCTCTGCCATATTCTGGTCTTTTCAGAGATGCATCCATTCTGACCACTTTATTTTTATTTTATTTAATTTATTATTTTTGAGACAGAGTCTTGCCTGTCTCCAGGCTGGAGTGCAGTGGCGCGATCTCGGCTCACTGCAACCTCCGCTGCCCAAGTTTAAGCGATTTCCCTGCCTCAGCCTCCCGAGTAGCTGGGACTACAGGTGTGTGCCACCACCCCCGGCTAATTTTTTGTGTTTTAGTAGAGACAGGGTTTCACCATGTTGGCCAAGATGGTCTCAATCTTCTGACCTCGTGATCTGCCCAACTCAGCCTCACAAAGTGCTGGAATTACAGGCGTGAGCCACCATGCCCGGCCCATTCTGACCACTTTAAATGGGGCTACCCACTTATGAAAATATCCACCATGACCTTCCAGTTCCTCATTCTTCACTTTCTTGGTTTCCTGGCCTGTTTGGTTCCACATTTTGACTACCAATAGTAACCTGATGCCTCCCCTCATGAGTGACTATTCTGGGCTATCTTTTTCATCCTTCAGATGCACGTACCATGGCATAGGTAAGAAACACACAGAGGCCATGAAGGGTGAAATAGTCTAGTCCTCTTCTTGTCTAGTATCACATTAATAGGGAAATATGTATTCACCCAATCATTCATTTATTCCCCATATATTTATTAAACACCATTCCATGTCAGTCACTGTACTATGCCCTGAGGATACAAGGACTCAAGAAAGACCTAAGGCCAGCGTTATAGAGTTTATAGTCTATCAAACATTAAGGTAATTGCAAAATTAACTGTTTAAACTTGTGAGTATTATGAAGAGCAATTCATTCACTCCTTTTGGAGTTTTACAAGGGTAAGTACCACTGGGTCTAGTCAAGTTTGGAAGACACAAGAAAGTTTCCCTGAGAAAACAATAAGTGATGTGTGAACACTAAATGGGCGGCGGAAATCAACAACTCAGCAAAGGTAAGGGCATGAGATCTGGATAAACAAGGCGCCAGGGCGATGATGAGGTGCTTCCCTGCATAGAGGCAGCTTGTACAAAGACCCTGAGGTGCAAAGTGCTTGGCCCAGTGACTGGAAAGCAAAGAGGATGTGGCAAGAAATGGGACCGATAAGCTAGATCATGCCGGAATTTTAACTACATTCAAGATACTCTTCTTATTCTAAGAACCTGTGAAGCCCCAGGGGAGGGAAGTTAGGGGATCCAATACACATTTCAATCAGTCTCCTGGGGTTTAGAAAATGAATAGGGGACAAAACTAGCAACAGTGAAAGACAATGGCAACTCAGATGGTAACACAGCAGTTGCAGGCTTGGAGAGAAGTGGGCAGCTGAAGGGTTCAGGAGGATTTCATCATTGACGAAAATGTGGCATTAGGTAAAAGGCAGTGTCCAGGATGATGCCTGGAACCTGGACACACCCATTGCTTTTCACTTGGTCCTTGTGAATCCTAATTCACAGTCGCTCCTCTGAGGAGGAGGAGGAATGAATGGGAACTAAATGAACAAATTCCAAACAACACACGCTCTCCCTGTGCCTCAGTGTCTTCATCTATAACATGAAGAAAACAATAATACTTACTTGGTGAGATTGTTTGAAAGACTCCATGAGTGAATATGTGTCAGCTACTGAATACGGTGCCTGGCACACCATGAGCCTGTGTTACTTTCATGGTATGCTGGTTAACAGCTTTGGTTCTGGAGAGAGTTATATATAACTTGGAATCGTGGATCTGGCATTTAGTTACTCTTCAGGATTTGGTCATTGATATCATTTTAGCTCTAGTTTTCTGTTTTTGTGTCTCTTTTTCTAAATATGAACAATTTCAAACATTCAAAATATGTGAAATAATGTAGCAGGTACCCCTGCACACTCCCTTCCTATTTAGCAAACACTTACTTTGTGCTTCAGACCTATTTTTATAGAGATAAAATGGTATAAGACCCCTTTAAAGAGCCCTTCCTAGTGATTTCCAGTTCTTTCTTTCTCAGAGGTAACCATTATTCTGAAATCAGTGTGCATCTCTCTTACAGCTTATTTTTTTATGCTTTTACTGCATATATAAATGTCCATAAAAATATATAGTATTGTTTTGTATGTTTAAAATTTTCCTATAAATGGTATCATACTGTGACTAAGGATAATTTAATCCAGGAATGAAAGAATGATTTTAGCATTTGAAATTCTATTACTAGAATCTATAACATGGAGAATTGCTTGAATCCAGGAGGCACAGGTTGCAGTGAGCTGAGATCGTGCCATTGCACTCCAGCCTAGGCAACAAGAGCAAAATTCTATCTCAAAAAAAAAAAAAGAAAGAAAATAAAATAAATAACACACGATTATCAGAATATAGTAAAAGCATTTGAGAAAAATTCAACATACATTCATGATAAAAGCAAACAAGCAAACTCTTCACCTTTTAAATGTATCTTGCCAGGCGAGAGTTTCTCCACCTCAGCACTGTTGGCATTTTGGGCATGATAATTCTTTGCTTGTGGGACCATCCTCTTCATTGTTGGATGTTTAACCCAGTAGCACCCTCCTGTTCATGAGAATCAAAAAGTCTCCATATATTGCCAAATGTCTCCAGGGGACAAAATAGTTCTTGATTGAGAACCACTGTGTTAGGCAAGTTATTTAATCACCCTAAGTGTCAACAGGACCAACGTTATAGGGAATCTCTTAAATAAAATGATATAAAGTGCTTATGGTATTTGCTGGCATTGACCCAATAAGCCCTCAATAAATGCACTTGTGTGATGGTGATGATGGTGCAGATTGTGATAATGGTGATGATGATGACACTGATATTGATGAGGGCAGGAAGATATTGTTGAAATATCCACAAATATGTTTTTGTTCTCAGGGTTTCCTTCTCTCTCCTGGCTCTTCTTCATTGATCATCAAGGCATTTTGCTTCTGCTTCTGCCGTCATTTTCTCCAGCAGGGATGACATAGAAGAAATAACAGAAACTATGGGGAGGAGGAGTCAATTTTCAGTCCCAGAGAATGGATGGTCTTTTGGGCACAGAAAATAGACTTGGGAGAGGGTGGGCAGAGAGGAAAAGAAGAGATAAGAGGAGTACTGCCAGGAGGATGGGGCGGGGGGGGCGGGTAGGGAGGTCCAGGATAGAAGGACCAGACATGGGTGGGCTGTGCCAAGAGGAGACGAGGCCTCCCATCCTCCATGGGGATATCCCTTCAAGGGTCCACTGTCCATCCTACACCCTTGGGAACCAGGCAAGCTCTGACATGCCATCTATGCTGTTTAAGGAAATGGTACAAACAATCTGCCCTAAAGCCTCCAAAATACCTGATGTTCCAGGCTATGTCCAGCAGGAAAGTCCCCACCTACGATATCTGGGGCACAGATAGGTCCAACTCCCACTGGATGGCCAGTAGCAGTGAACATGTTGCATGCTGACTACATGTTCACTGCTACTGGCCATCCATTGGGAGTTGGACCTATCTGTGCCCCAGATATCGTTGGATACCCCGTGGATTGTGACCTGTGGGAATACCCTTCCTGGACATGATACCCTGGGGAAAGAGGGTATGTGAAAGAGAAACTCACCGTGTTCCCATACCTCACTCTTAGATGGAATACAACAGAACCAGCCCAGGACCTTCTTGTTGCCTTACAATTTTGTAGTAGTTGCATTTTATTATTATTACTAATATTTGATGCTGGGCAAGTCATGTAACTTGCCTGGGTCTCAATTTTCTCTACTGTACGTGAGCCTGAAAGTCACTCAGCTCTAAAATTTTATGATTTCTCTCTCTCTCCTTTTCCATAGATTAACTGTTCTTCATAAATATGTAGTAACTGCTTGAAAAATATTCAGATGTCATCAGTTTTAAGTCACAGAGGATTGAGATGTAAAAGATAAAATAAAAATGAAAAGTGGGGCTACTTTAACAGACAGCATGAATTGACTGCCAGAGAGAACTTGCTTATAAAATGCTAAACTAATGGCAGTTTTACTCAATTTTTATTCACTTCCCTTACTTTCACCTGCTATGGTTTTTAAATAGCACCTGCATTGGAGGCCAGAGCATACTGGAGTTAAAACAGATCACTCATATTTATATAATTTTATAAGGTTTTGGGTTAAATGAATTTCAGGAATGTCAAAATGAGTGATTTTTAGGTGATGGCAGTTGCAAGCACTCTCCTCATTTTAGAGAGAAAGAAACTGAGGCTTTGCAAAGTTAAATAACTCTTCTCATTTAATTATTAACTGGAGAAGCCAGAATTCAAAGCCAGGTATGTAGGATTGCAAAGTCTACCCTGATAGTTGGAGAACTCATGAGTACAGATTCTGTAAATTTCATTCTGTGCATCATTTATATTCATATGGCCCCACTAACTTGCAGACTTAGGTAAATGGCCAAGCACCAAGGCATTTATTTTTCTTACTTGCCTGATCATTTTCATTCCAATCCCCTTCATTTAGAAAACCCATCACCATTGACAAGTTTAAGTTGAACCTTAAATTTCATTCATTAGAGAGAATATTTGGGCAAAACAGAAGCATGAAACTTTCTAAGAAGTTAACACTTGTGCTGGCACAACTTAGCCACATTCTCCTTAAAAATCTTCTCAGTGTAGAGCTCAATTCAAAGGGAATATGTTTAAAAATGAGTCATTCATCTTTCAGGACTAATTTTAAATGGTTAGAAAATGAGAAAGTCTGTGCAAATATGCTATGGGTTATTAAATCCTGGTTTGGACTTCACTGCAAATGGGTGTGGGTAAATATCAGCCACAGAATGATAATTACTCAAGTCTGACTAGCTTCCATATTGCAAAGTTCCACTCGGAGTGGATTTCCAACCTGAAATATTGTAAAATCAGACTGTTTCGGACTTTTCTTTGCCTCGCGGTAAAGCCAGAAACTAAGAAAGAAAAAGATTGACACATTTGTCTATATAACAATTTTAAAATTGGCATGGCACAAGATATCATTAAAATGACTGACAAAGGAAAAACCAAGGGGAAAAATAATGACATATGTGACATATCTAGGGTTAATATCTAAAGAGTTTCATCTGAAGAAAAACAACCTGATTGAAAATGGGTAAAAAGCATAAAGATGTAATTGACAAAGGAAAATGTGAACAACAATCATATGAAAAGATTCTTGAAATCACTGTTAATCCAAGAAATGAAAATTAAAATAGATACATAAAAATTGTTTTGTCTTTCAGATTAATTAGAACTAAAACTGCTTGATACCTGGTGCTAGTGTAGAGTGTAGGGAAACAGACACTCTCAAACACTGCTGATGGATGGTAATTCTGTAATTTGTATAAGATTTTCATTGTGCCCACTGTCTAATTGATCAATACCACTTCAGAAATTTTTCTTATGGAAATAGTTAACATACGCTTAAAGACACTTATCATGAACATTTACTAATACATTAAACATTTAGAAAAACTAAATGACTACCATTAAGGGTTTGACTACAAGAGTAATAATTCATGGTTATTTTAAGTAAAATACCATGTAGTCATTAAAAATAATTAGTTAGATGTAGATATACCAGTAAGGAAAATGTTCACAACATATTATTAGGCAACAAAAGTCACAAAACACTATCATATCCATTAATGATGATAACAATAATTATTATTCCAAAATAAAATGACATTTAAAATGCCTGAAAGAATATAAACTAATCTGTTAATGCTGGTTGTCTTCTGAAGTTCGGACTAAAGAAAAAATTCACTGTGTAGTGTACATTTCTCTGTACTATTTGACTTTTTGACAATTAGCATGTATTATTTTTTTCTTCAATTAGAGATGGCCAAAAAATATTCTTAAAAGACTTGATGGCCTCATCTGTTCTCTTTAAAAGGCTTTTGGCATATGCTACAGAAAGTAAATAGATGTGTATTTTAAGAATGATCATTCTATTCCTAATCAATAGCAGTTCAGAATTTCTACGTAAGATGGAACTTGGGGTAGTCATTTGTTTGAAGGGGAGTAATCGAATCTGCTTTAGAAGAGTGCTTTTCAAATAAGATTGAGGAACCCATGATCAGAAAAGACTAAATTTGTTTTAGTATTTTGTCATTTAGTTTTTTCTAGGCATCAGTTTACCCATAAACAAAATTTATCCACAAGTAAAATGGCACGAATGATTCCTTCCTTATTTCCCAGGGTAGCCACCATGCAAAGCGAATGAATCAATGTAGGTGAAAACAATTGTAAACTGTAGGACACTCAACAGGTTTGAAGGATTCGGTGACTTTGGACAATTCCCAGGTAATATTATATCAGTATTTCTTCTGAAGATATATTATTTACTTCAGTATTTTCCCCATGACCCCATATCTAAATTGCATCTACAGGCAGGTTTGTGGTCTCTGGATTTGCAACGGATCATACATTAATTGTCTGCCAATCTTATGAAACAATAGGCTAATCAGAGGAAAAAATGGGCCAGACAAGTTTCAATTCCTGGAAATTATACTTAAAAGAATAGGGAATGACATTATCAGTATCAGCTATATGGGAATAAAAACTTTATTGTAACCTCCTAGGTGGTACTGCTGTTAGCAGCTGTTAGCATTTTAGTAGGAGCTGTCGCTGACATTAGTCGTCTCCTCTGGATTCTGCAAAAGACAATGACCATCCCAAATGTATCAGATAAAGATGAATTAGAGGAGAACTTTGCTGCCAGATAGACTTGGCTTACTAGACATGTTGAGCATGTAATTCATGCAAGGCCAACATTAACCCAACACTCACTTCTAAGTCTTCTCCCTTACTTTCTTTCACTATAGAAATTATAAAAACTAAATGCTTCATCAGTCTTCCTTCCTTGCAGCCAGGGGTGACCACAGATGGTAATCTTCCCAAAAATTCTAAAGAAAAAATTCATAAGCTCTGCTATCTTTCCTAATAAATGAGTCAGTTGAAACAGGTGTATCTCCTTGCTTGCTCTTACCTAGAATGCAGACATGCTGTCTGAATCTGTGGAAGTCACCCTAAGACCTTGAGGAAAAGGCTGAAAAAATCACAAAGATGCCAGCCTGGATGTCACTGAATTGCCTGAGCAGAGCTCTTGCAAATTAGAAAAATAAATTCCTGTTTGGTGAAATCGCTGTTAGATAGATGTCCTGATACTTGCTACTGTAACACCTCCCTCATATATTAGCCTTAAGCATCAATTTACTATCTGTAAAATGGGAACAATATTGCCTACCTTGCAGTGATGCACACACAGATATGTAGCATACATGCATATACATTATATATAATATGCAAAATCTATGACATAGTCACATCCTAACAGCACTACTCAAATGACAGTCCTCAGACAGGTCCTACCTGACAATCTATATAATTAGCATTCCCCATCACTCTGTAGCCACTTTATTTTTTCACACTGATTTGTATTAAGAATAAAATGTAATGGCAATTATTTATTTATCTATTTGTTGTCTGGGACTCTTCACTAAAGTAAAACCTTTACCATGCCAGATATTTTCTTGTGTTTATTGCTACAACTCTAGCACCTTAGAATCATTTTTAACACATGATTCACATCGGATATTTATCAACAAATAAACAAAACTATATGTAAAATGCTTAGTATATAAATGCCCTAATAAACAAAAGTTGTTGTCATAAAGAAGAGAGTGATAGTTATTGCACACGCAATGCCCACTGGAAGAGACAGAGCTAGAAGGCAGCAGGAGAGATGTGGTCATCTGGACAGAGCACGAGTAAGCTGATGGGTGAAATAGGATGGGGGCTGGAAGAGAAGAATGGGAAAGTTCTTTTTGTGAATTACTTATTGTCCTTAGTAAAGGGGATCTCTCACACCCAGTCCCTCTAGATTGGGACGATCACTCTTTGACTGTTTTGAGGCTCTGTCTTGGAAGGGCCTGAGGCTTATGGTATCATAAACCTAACTTATTGTTAGGTTGTGTGTGTGTGTGTGTGTGTGTGTGTGTATGTGTGTGTGGGTGCTGTTGACTAAAGGTTTACGAAGACAATGAGCTAAAACTTTCATTTTTCAAAAGGAAAAATCACTTGTCAAGCTGAAAACAAAGCAAAGAGTTTTAGAAATTATCCAATTCTGCTTCCTCTTTTATCAAACGATTAGCAGACCTAATGAGATTAACTTGACCAATGTCCTGACGACCATGGATGACAGTGAACATAGCAGCAAGATTTTCTAAACAATATTGATGACCCACTGGGTGAGAGGTGCTGTGCTAGGCATTTTCCACACACTAGCCCATGTCATGCTCAGGACAACTGCAAAAGGCAGTTTATAATTAACTCTGTTTTAAAGAAGCTTAGAAACAGTGAGCTATTGCAGGTCTCAAAGCTACCTACACAGGGCGCAGACATAGGCTGCTTTGACTCCAAATATTCTGCACATTCTGCATGTTGTTCTCACACCACATGTCTTCTCCCTCATGTGCTAAAACAATTCAAACTCAATGTCCCTGGGCCATTCTTCAACACACACTAATTTTCACTTTTGTGGGAGATGATCCAAAAGTTGATTGCTATGAATTATTTTATTTATTTATGTTTTAATGTGTGCAGTTCTCTCACATCTTAAAGTGTGCATGTTCAGCTCTGTAGGATTTCTTACAGGGAAACAAACACATATAAATCACCATTATGCTTTAATTCTAATGGAATACCTTTGTCCAACATTACTCCATGGACCAGAACTCATATACCTTTGCATATTTGTATCAGTTAAGCATTGCCTACCTATGCCATGTCAGTCCTTCATGAGTATGACCAGTACACAGGTTCCAACCATGTAGTGGTGCAACAAAATGTAGATACGCACCCTAGAGATCTAACACACACATGCATAAGGAGACATACACATAGATGTTTACAGTAGTACCTTTTTTTGCGAGAGTAAACTCATGTAACTTAAATGTCCATCAATGTGAATTGTAGTATATACATAATAGAATAATCAGCCCTTAAAATGAATGACCTAGATGTGTATGTATTGATGTGGATAGATCTACAAAATATAGTGTTTACTTAATAAAAACAAGCTACAGAATTAAAATATGATTCCGCTTAATTAAAACAACCACAAAACAAAACTATATATTGCTGTATGCACCAGTTAATGTATGTTCATTCCTGTAAAAATATCTGGAAGACACACCCACACACTTAACTAGTGTTTATAGAGCAGGGAATACATTGGGGGGTGGGGATGCAAGTGTACAATTCTTCTGTTCTTCTTGATTTTGGGAGTTTTATAAGAATGTGTGGCAGGCCCCCTTATCTGAGGAGGATACGTTCCAAGATTCCTCGTAGATGCCTGAAACCATAGACGGTACTGAATTCTACTTACACTATGTTATTTTCTTATACATACGATAAAGCTGAATTTTGAAATTGTGCACAGTAACAGATTAACAATAATTAATAAAAGAATAATTGCAACAATAGACTGTAGTAAAAGTTATATGAATGGGGTGGTCTTTCTCTCTGAAAATATTTTATTGTACTCTACTCACCTATTTTTGGACCATGGTTGACTATGGGTAACTGAAACTATGGAAGGAGAAACTGCAGATAAGAGGAGATGACTCTATTTACACATACCCACAGAGTAAATAAAAATGACTCAAACCATAAGTATGTCAAGAAAGAGTCCAAAAGCACCCACGTGCCATGTGTAACTTCAGCAAATTTCCTAACTAATTCTAAGATTCATTTCAAGAGCAATGTCTCAAGTACTGTTGATAGGCAGTTATCACTTAGAAAATTCAACAATTTTAAAAATTAGAACATCCACAAAACACACATTTTGATCAGCTTCCTACACTTCATTTGCTTAATTCTGAGAAAGTGATGATTACCTGAAGGTCTATTTCCTATAAAAATGACCACCGCCTTATCCCAACCACTCTGCAAATATTGAGGCAGTTTACCAAATTGTGAACAGTATCAGAGGGAAGAAATCCAAATTTCATAATTAAGCACACTTCTTCTTGAAAAGGAAACAATTGTGTTCCTTGGGAAGCTGAAATGTATTGAAGGAAGAAGGTGAGACATAGAAATCACTCCCAGCGATGTTCAATTATGAGGAAGAAAAAAGGTGTCTCAGTGCTTTCCTCCTTAAGGCGTCTCTGTGGCTTCTGGTTCCAGGAGCTCCACACTATCTCTACCAAATTAAGAGGAAATGGGTTGAGGAGATCGAGGCAGTGAAAGCAAATTGTCCATTCACTCTTGGCTGCCTCAGAAGTCATTACTGAACGTTTTCCACAGCATAATAAATAAAACTGATTGGGTGTGTGGTTAAGAACATTAAAGAAACCGGGAGCACCTTTAAAGAGCATTGTGCTGAGAGGAGTATTAAAAAGTGAGGCATTTCCTTTCTTCACATTTAAATGTGGTAGCTTGGGTGAGAAACCATACTTGAAATGGATAGGAGTAATTTTCCATCATTATGGAAACCTTAAACAACCTCTGACTGCTTATACCCTCATCTCTTAGCATCCTAGTAAATTGCAGTTATTTGTTCCAAACAAATAGAAAGGCTCATGCAATAATGGAGCAATTTAAAACTGGAAGAATACAACACCTGTAATTCAATTTCATGGCAGCTGGTTTCACAACATGCTCCTCTACCTCTGCTTATGACATGGGGTACTTCCCTCCAAGTGCAACAATGCTCCCCTCGCTAAACCGAGGGATCAAGATGATTAGTGGACCTTAAATAGATGACACCCATCACAGGCAAGGTGTAGCTCAGCCTCAGTCCCCCAGGCAGCTCAGCATCTACTAGGTTTTCAGGCAAGCACGGAATTAAACTCTCCCAACTCTGAGGGTGAAACACTGAGGGATTCTAGAAGAAAGAAATGCTTCGGGAAAGAAAATGCCTGCTAGTTTTCGCAGTTGATCTCCAATATACAAGACAATAAAGGAGATGGACACACACACACACACACATACATACACACACAAATACACACACACACACACACACACACACACACACACGAAAACCTAAACTGTCCTTGGTAAAAGAACTGAAAATAAAGCACAAGACTGCTAATAGCAACAGCTGCTTAAAATCTGATCAGTGAAATGGAACAATACGAAGTTCATTAACATTTGCTGATTGTCTGCTACCTGATACAAGCCAGTATTAATATTAACATTAGGCAACTCTGGGTGAGCACTTACGCCTGTGCTAACCAACTTCAGTGAATTCTCACAGCTCCAAGAATTTAAGACCATTATTATCACTTCCATTTTAGAAATGGGAGAAATGGGGCTCAGAGAGGTTACATCACTCACCCAAGGTCACACAGCTGGTAAAAGAAAGGTTAAAGCTAGAGATTCAAATGCTGGTAGGTGATTTGTACCTTGTGCATTCCCCAGTCTCCTGTAACTTATTGATGTGCCTGAAGAGAAATGCTGCCAAATGCCATCATGAAAACAACTTGACTTTTGCCTAGCATTTATGAAGTGCTATCTCACACATGGTCTTATTAATTTCTTGCATCAACCCTTTCAGTAAGAATGGGTATTGCCCTCATTCTATAGATGAGGACAATGCGACTCAGATAAGCCAAGGGACATGCCCAAAGCTTCATAATTATTAAAGGAAGACACAGAACCTGAACCTAGCACATGAAATCAAAATTTGCTTCCTATGTAGTTCTGAGATTGGAGGATATGTTAACATTCAGAATGCTGAAGTCAAGATGATGTGGTCTCACATTGACTGGGCAGGCATATATTAAAGGGTGTTGGTTCTATTGGATTTGACAAGAGTGTATAGAACGTGGGATTTCCAGATACTTCTCTTAGCATCAAGACACTCCTAGAGGTCTGTGTTTTATTGAGTGCATTCTATTTTAAGAGGTTCACAGGATTTGTAATCTTTTAATGATGATTTTTTAAATGGCTTAAATCAAAGAAGCAAATTCATGAAGGGAACATCAAGCAGGGAAATTTTTTTCCCTCAAGTCCTACAATCCATATTATTAAACTCAGCTAAGAGACGTAGTGATGTGGCCCCAATTCCTGTTGGACTGAACAAAGGGGGATGAACGTGGGAATAAAGATAAAGACAAAAGAGTATATTTGGAAGAAGGGGTTGGGGGTTCTTTGCTTCCAGTGAACAAGGGCCCTGAGCTTGTAGAGCCCTTTGTATTTATTGAGTAAAGGAGATAGGGAGAAGGGGGTGGTTGTCAGCCAGCTGCTTGACTTGGTGCAGGTCTGCACAACTGCATTCTCTGCACAGTAGTCTCCAGATGTTCCAGTAGATAACCTCAAAGAGCACAGCACCAGGGAGTGATTGCACTCAGCATACCTTCTGGCAGCAGGTGCAGAAGTGAGTTTGCCCACATCCTGCATTCATGATACAGTTTGCTGTTTGATCACATAGTCTTCAGTGGAATGCTGAGTTGGTCACGATCCTCTATCTTTCGTCTCTCTACAATGTAGCAATGGAAAGAATTAAAGTGAGACATAAAAAAGAACCTCCATTTTTTAAGGCTGCAGGCAGGACCTGAACCATGATTGACATTAGAGGCAAAGACAATACTTAGAAAGGAGCTGGGAGAGGACCAGGATAACAGATCGAGTGCCTCTGATGCTGCTGATGTAGGTTGAAGGCTAGGATGCATCAGAGGAGGCAGCTTTGAGACGTATGGTTGATGTCAGTATCATGTGCCATGGATATCTACTTAAGACAAAGAGCAGGATTCTGAAACAAGGTCAAACTTCAGGTATACAGAAATTAGGGAGAATGTTTAGGACCACCACACCTCCAACCCTCCTTGTGTACAGAGCAGAGATGCACCTAATAGACATCTGAAACTTGCAAGGGGAGGTAAGGAGGACTCTGGCCCCATCTTCTGAAAGTTATCTTCAATAGCCTTCATCCCCCTGCATTCAGGAAGCCATAAACAATTCCAGCACCTACTTGTCTGGCCAGAGAGGATGCTACAATGCCCCAGGGTTGAGTATCCTGGCACCCAAGAGTAATGCTAAATCTGTGTTGGCATTCATTTATACAAATAGCTGAGGCAAGTAGAGAATACATGCAGGGGTTGAATGACCTTTATGTAGCAGAGCTGGGCAAATACCCTAACTGCAGGCCCATCAGCAAAGATGTATTTGTTCTCACCACACAATGTAGGGTAATTGCCTGGGCTCTGGAGTTATAGCCCTGGTAGCCAATCTTAGCTCTGTCATGGATTCCCTGTGTACTCTTAGTCCTCCTTGGATGCCCAGCATCCTCATATATGCAATGAGGAACCTTAGTAGCATTTCTATCTAGATTAAAAACTTAGGGCCAGGTGTGGTGGCTCATGCCTGTAATTTTAGCACTTTGGGAGGGGTCAGGAGTTCAAGACCAGCCTGGCCAACATGGTGAAACCCTGTCTCTACTAAAAATAAAAAAAAATTGCCAGACATGGTGGCAGGTGCCTGTAATCCCAGCTATTCGGGAGGCTGAGGAAGGAGAATCACTGGAACTCAGGAGGCAGAGGTTGCAGTGAACTGAGATCATGCACTGCACTCCAACCTGGGTGACAGAGTGAGACTCTGACTCAAAAAATGTTAGTAGGCTAAAGAATCATATAGTACAATATAGAGTATAGTTAGAGCAAAATAATATGTTAGAGTATATTACCAAATCATAATTTTGCTAAACACAAAAGTTAGCCCAACATAGATATCTAAAAAAAAAAAAAAAAAAAAAAAAAAAAAAAA
>NW_016816210.1:549132-569728 GCF_001698545.2 Rhinopithecus bieti
AAAAAAAAAAAAAAAAAAAAAAAAAAAAAAAAAGTGTTTTCATCTTTCCTTCTCTTCCTACCTTCATGATGATATAAAAGAAGATGGTAAAGCGTGTTTAAGTCAAAGAAAAACATCCAACTGTCTTAAGGGGAAATGCCACTCTAGCCATAAGATCATGGAAAAGCAAAACAGATCTAGAATGTATGCACACGTTTTTCTAGCTATAGCAATAGGTAACTAAAAGAAAGTAGCCATTGACTTTTGCATGCATCTTCACAAACAGCTTCCAAGGAAATCAGGTTAGGAACAATGAATGTTGTTGAGGCATGAAATATGAACAAAAACTCAACATCTACAATGATTTGCACCAAAGCATCAAGTTTTTGATGCTTCAATTTCAGGCAATTTTATTTTCCTGATTTTGGGAGGGGTTCATTTTAATACAAAAAAAGATAAATTATAAAAAAAATAAACCATTAAACTTTTATTTTTAAAATAAGTCCCGACTGAATGCATCGTGACAATAGCAAAGAGGAGAATAAAGAAGACGGGTTCTTTTGAGTAATGAGTCACCTTTATTGGTCATGGAATTTTGTAAAGGCCACTCTGCTCCCTGAGTCTCAGTTTTCTTATCTCTATAATGAGGAGATAAAAATAATTTTTTCCTTATAGGGTGGTTGTGAGGATTAAATACAGCAATACATGGAATAAAATTAGGACAATAGTATAAAGTGATTACTCAAGAAGTATCATCATCACTGCTGTCACTGTTCTAGATCAATTTGTGGGCCAGTGAGAGTAACTCTCAAACAAAAGACGAAGACTGAGAGAGACTCATAGATGGCTGTAGTGACTTTTTGACTCATTTTAATGCTGCAGTTATAATTAGGTAAGTGATATGGGGAGATATCAAATAATTGCTTTGATAAAATTATAAATATCTATTTCAGAACATGTTGATGAAAAGATACTACATTATTCCAGACATGCTGCCAGTGTGTGGAATATGTTTTTGTTTCTTTTTTCTCAGTTCAAGTTTAAAAAGCTTTTTATTGAACACATATGATGGGTTGGCTGAAGAGCCGGGCAAAGTGGATACAAGAATAAGCTTAGGAACTGCTTTGATGGTACATAAGGCATTCTTGTCAATACCCATGGTGACAGAAAACCTTTGTCTCTGAATATTAGCATTGATTATTGGAAAGAGGTCAACATAGTTCAGAGCCAAATTCAGGTGACTAAACTGGATAATCAAATGGAGGCCTGCTTTGAATGGAGTCAGATTTTCTTATGTGCCTCAAAAGAATTCTGAAAGTAATTTTCAAAGGGCTTTTGCAAATGAGCACTAGCAGAGTTGCTGAAATGGGGGCATGGATTGCTAAGGTGACTACTTTGAAGAGGACAGCTTATGATTTCAACACATAAGGCCTGGTGGTTTTATCGGAAATCAGTGTCTTAAAACATTGCCTTACAGCAGAGACCACATTTTCTGTTTCTTTTATGTCTTCTTGTGCCACTTAGTATAGTTTTGTGCACACAGTACAAGCTCAATCAGGCACCTATTCTACCGGCTGTGAAAGATGTTCCCAGGTGGTGACCCATGCCTTAGCCCTCCTAATTTCTCTGGATGATACAGGACCTTTTCTTATTTCAGTCTTGCCAGACTCAACTGAAGCACAGCCCATTGCTTTCTGCTGATACTTTTTTTTCCTGCTATTCCCGCTACTACCTCTGAATGCTTCCTTTGATGCAGGAGCTTGCAGAACTCTTAGGAGAAGCAGTAGCTACAGAGAAACCACTAGACAGTATCCAATCGAGGGTAATGCGAGTCCTCAGCATGACCCAGGTTAGTGAACGGACAGGAAAAGTCCAGTTAGTGCCATCTGAATGCGAAATCCCAAAAATATCCTGGACTAATAATAAAGATAGGGGCTCTGGGAGGAATGGCTCAGAACTATTTCCAAAGGTAAATATGAACTTCAGAGTTTCTGACAGATACCTGATAGAATGATTTCCTAAGCTCAGTAAGGCATCATTGGCTTATAGTGAGTAAAGCATGATGATTAAGGCAGAAAATAAGCTCTTAATCAAACAGATTTGGGTTCAAATTCTGACTGTACCCCCTGATTGCTATGTAACTGCATAGATCATACAACCTCTTGAAGCATCAGGTTTCTCATCTGTAATATAGGGAATTTAATAGTTCCTACCTCATTAGATGTTGCAATGATTAAATCCAATAAAGCATTTGACACATAGCACTCAACAATTATTTTTAGTTATCACTAGTATTATTAATTAGAAAGTCTTCAGACCGTAACTTTTTGCTTAATCCCCTCTATCAACCTGCATGAGTTCTTCTTCATGTGTACTTACCATATATCTATGCAGAAAGCTTTTTTCCATACCAAGTACTATTCTGTTTTCATGCATTTTTTAAATATTACTTTTCTCAATGAGAATTGCATTACTCTGTAAAGGCTTGAATTAAAGTAAGGATTTAAAAGTGATTCCATAGCAATCCAAAAGTTAAAAAAAAATTCATATTTGGTTTCATAAATGCCTTATGTCCCTACTTACTGAAGTGGCTGATAACTCTGGCTCTTAATTTATGTCCAATGAAGATTAAGCCTTGCCATGTGATGGTAGGACAGCAACATACAGCATGGCTAATTGGATTTTTAATCTTCACTAGTCTTTAGCAATGAATACACACTATGTTTGTTTGTTGACTGAAATGTTAAATTGCCAGCCAATTAAATGCCAAAGGGAGCAACTGGTTACCTGGATATTTACAATGATTCATATTTCATTTTCATGAAACACTTAAAATTATTTCCCATCTAAAATATAAAAATTGAAGCTACAGTTGAATTGAAATGAGAAATGTAAATACTCATCAGCCAAGGAAGATTATTTTTAAAGATGAATTTAAATGTAATTGCTCAAAAATTAAAATAAAATATACAGAATAATAAGATCTAAAACGAAGATAAATTTTAAAGCAAATGGAGAGCAGGGTATAATTCTACAGATATTAACTATTTAACAGCAGAGATACATTAGAGGTAATAGTCTAAACCAAGTAAAAGGTGATATTTGATATTCCTAATATGTTGATAGGACATCAGAAACTTCAGTGAGGAGAACCAAGAGAAAAAAAAGTTGTAACAAAAGGAAAGAGTGCTTCTGAAAGTTCTAGTTATTGAGTTCATTATTTCTCTTCTCTTCCAAACCATTCTTAGCCCCCATAATTCTGTCATGATCACATGATCAAAATGCTTGAGTTCCTGAAAATAAGCTATAGGATTTCAAGTTACAGGAGTGACAGGGAGCCTGGCCTCAAGCGGAAGTTGAAAACTACTACTTATTATGTGTGTGTCAGTTTCAGAATACTGGCAGAGAAGCTGGAGTTTGTTCTTAAGTGGATTATAACATTTTCCCACAAGGAATTTCTTGTGTGAACTCATTGAGCTATGCAGATATAAAACAAGTGCTCATTTACAATCGTTGCAAAAATCTTAGATCTGTGAAACAACCAAGGAAGAAGGTGCTTCTAAAATGTTAGGCTTTCAACTTACCAAGGTCAAATGGGTTCATCTTTGAAAGGCCTCTCTTTTCTCAGGTGCATTTCATTTTTTTCTAAGTATAAGTTTATCTGGACTATCTTGAAAACAATTGCTTAGGGTAAGGTAGGGGTATGTGTTTAGGCTTTTACTGTTTTTGTCAAAGGATTTGCTCAGAGGAGACCATGAAGTTGGACCGGGCTAGGAGAAAGATACAGGCCCGAGCTCTCTTTGCCTCATACAGAAGACTGGCCTGGGCCTGGCGCTGGGCTAGGGAAAGGACTGTTGGTGTCCTCCTACTCATGATGTGGGTGAGCAACCCAGAAGTGGATAAATGTTCTGTCAGCTCCTTTGAGTGCCTCCCCTGGGCCTTGGCAAGCCAGGACAACAGAGTAGCAGGGCCTTGGTTTCCCCTGAGAGAAACAGATGTTCTTGTTGCCAGTTATCACAGAGCAAGAAAAGAGTGGTGGAAAGAAAAGGAGTGGGAGAGGTGGAAATGAGGAGGAGAGGGAAGATGGAGGGGGATGGAGAAGAAAATGGAGGGAGGAGAAGACAAATCAAGTCTTTTGTATTATGCCCTAGCAAACTCTATGAGCCACAGAAATCACTGTTTTTGAATCTGCAGTTGGTAACTTTTGTCAGTTTTCTAGTAAAAAACATTTTTTTCTCTGTCTAGCCCTGGGGTTAGGACAAGGGCTTTGGAGCCATATGCCATGGTATGAAAGCTCAAAGGACTTCTGAAAGCCTTCTGAAATCTGCTAGCATGTAACCTTGAGAAAATCAGTTAACCTCTCCAGGTTTCAGTTTCCTCAAGTTGAAAAAACGTGAGCAAATAAATTCACCTTTCCAGGAGATATTATGAGAATTAAATAAGTTAATATGTATGGTACTTAGCACATTGGCTAATGCATAGTACACACTTCTTGCTAAATGTATAGCTAACATATTTATAAAAGTACTACTAAAACTGGCAAGTGATATCTTTAAAAACTTCTAAAATATTGATTGTATGTATAAAATGTTACTTAGCATTTAATTGAATTCTAGCTACTCAAAGTTATTTTAAAGGCATCTCAACAAAATTCTCTCAAAAAACAAAAGCAAGGAAACACAATATAAGGCTTTCCAAACCATAATGTTGGGGGGTCTTAGGATAATTAGCTAAAGACTATTCAAAGACAAAGATTTCACAAAGAGAAGCTAGTATGCCTAGCACATACTAGAGAAAATTTGGGACCTACTAGGAAATGTCCCTTGGCAGGTTCTCCAGCTGAACTCAGCCTACAGACTTGGAGAAACCATAAGGAAGGAACCTGAAGAGAGGGATGAAAGAGACAGCTCAGCACTGGCCCAGGCCTCCTGGCTCAGGGCCTGGCTTATAAATATATGTGAGATAAAGGAATGAATTAAGATACAGGAAGAAAAACTGCAGGTGACTGTGGACAGCTATTAATGTGCTAAGCTATGTCACGTTAAACTGAGAAATTATGCCAAGTACCTATAAATGACCTCACTGTAGCTAAATGGTACCAGAAGATTTCCAGTTTGTAATAAACTTCTGTTTTGCATGACCTTGAATTATATTCGTTGACGTCCTAATGTGGAAAGAAAATAAAACATAGAGAGGAGGAAAGGGTGATGGGTATGGTCTTTGGACAATAAACCCCCAAATTTGGGGGACACTGGGGACAGGAGGTCCCTGGTATGGGATTATGTGAAGAGTTTTGCTTGGAGTTAGGTTGATAAATCACCCCTACTGCCTGACCTCAACACAGTAACCATTTAGCAAAATAGCTAGTCGCACTTACTATGTGTCTTCTAAGTGAGAGGCAATGGGATTCTTGTATGCATAACTTCAGGTTATCCTCACAGCAACCCTTTGCGGTAGGCATTATTGTTATCCCCATCTCACAGATGAAGAAAGCGATGCTTGGACTTTCTAAATGTCACAATACATCTAGTTAAACGGTCAAACTAGAACTCAAATACTGTTCTGACCCTAAGATTTATCTATTTTTTAATTGTTACTATGCTTATATTCATTCAATGGATGCTCACTGTCTCCCTATATTAGGTGCAATGAGTGATGTTCTTTTTCTTTTAAGCAGAAGACGCTAGTTTCACTCCTCATGGAACACAAAATCTGGTTGAGAAATGAATACATGAAGTAGACAGCAGAACAGATTGGTGATAAAGAGTACAATCTCTCAGTTCAGATTAACTGGGTTTACATCCCAGCTCTGCCAGTGCCCGGCTGAGGAACCTTGGGCATTTCACGTCTTTAGGCCTTAATTTCTTCATCTGTCCAATGGAGGTAACAATAATGATACCTACCTCCTCATCTTGTTCTGAGAATTAGTTTAGTTCATATACCTAAAACACACAGAACAGAAACTATCACAAAGTACCCAATCAATGAAAGTTAACTAACTTTCATTAATACAGTGCTTTAGAGTTTCAAAACTACTCTTACAAGCATCATCCACGGCAACCCTCACAGCAACCCTGGGGTAAGTAGGACAGACGAGAGCCCTGGGTACTGCTGAGCAAAGCTATTATACTGTCATGGTAAACTCATCCCTTATACTCAGAGGACATTCATAACTTTTTCTCTCTTTTCAAGTCCTTGGCACCTCCCAGCTGTTGATTTTCCTTCTGCCCTGAGTAATCAGAAAATAACTTCCACAAGTTCCCAGCACTACCCACCTACGACTCTGCACCTGTGCCCACTCTGCCTTCTGTGTTCCTGTGGATGACGTATTCATGTTCCCATCTGTAGTAGGCAGAATAGTTGCCTCCCAAAGATGCCCATGTCCTAACCTGCAGAACCTGTGAGTAGGTTATATTATATGCATAGCAAAGGAGAACTAAGGAAGCAGATGGAATTAAAGCTGCTGTTCAGTTGACCTTAAAATAAAGCTGGTTTATCTACACGGGCCCAATGTAATCACAAGGGTCTTTAGGTGTGCAAGATGGTGACAGAAGGGTCAGGTCAGAGTGATACAGTCTGAAGAGGACTTGGTCCACTGTTGCTGTCTTTGAAGATGACAGAAGAGGGCCATGAGCCAAAACCTGAGAGTAGACATTAGAAGCTGAAACAGGGAGGATATAGATTCTCCCCTAGAGCCTCTGAAAGAAATGGAGCCTTGCTGACACTTTGACTTTAGCCCAGTGAAACCCATTTTAGATGACTGACCTTCAGAACTGTAATCCTGCCTTGAGGAATGGGAGCAAGGCTTTATACCCTCATAAGAACTAGTCATTCTATATCGGCTGCCACTAAGGAGAGAGTGTGACCTTCGTTGGGGCAGCTCTCTTCAGGTGACAGTAATTCCCAGAGAAGGATTCAACTGAACATCATCACCTGCCCATGCTCCCAGGAGCCTCAGTACTGAAGGGAGATCTGAGCAGCGCATTATAGTATCCACTACACAGACTTCTCCCCTTCTCTTTCCTCCATCCAAAATACTCCTCCCCTAGACACATGCAACGCTCTCTCTTTTCCATCTCCTTCAGATCCTTATCAAATGTCACTTCTCAGTGAGGTCTTCTTTGAACACCTTATTCAAAACTGCATCACTTCTGCACTCTTATCACCCTCTGTCACCTTTCTTGATCTATTTTCCCCATAGCACTTACCTGATACACTTCAGGATTTTATGATTTGTGTATTTATAATCTTTTTCCTTATCTTAGGTTGAACTCTCAGAGGGTGAGGGCTGTTTGTATTGTTCACTGCTTTGTGTTCAACACTTTGAACAGCACCTGGCTTCTAGCAAATACTCAATAAACATTTGTCAAATGGACACATGTATGAGAAACCAAAAGATGAGAGACTCTGAGTCCTTGCCCAAGGTAACAGAACAAGTGTGAAAAACTAGTAAGATTCTGGACATAAGCCTAAATTTTTGAACTCTAAGTTCAGTGCTTCAAGATTTTCTTAAACAAAGGGGTTATCCTTGTTGACCTTTCTCTTCATTACATTATAGTTAGAGAATAAAACTAAATATGAGGTAATGATCAAAATGGTACTGTTGATCCCCAAATGAAGAACGAATGGAGGGGTGGACAATATTGGGGGTTAATCAGCAATAAGTGGCTACATTTTGACTTAAAATATATCATTTAATCCATTAAAAATATGATCTTCACAGAACATGATTCATTCAACAATGGTACACTGTATCTACTATATACCACACACTGTAATGAGCTCTGAAGAGAAAGTTAAAACAAGGTAGACACATCTGTCACCTCCTGGATTTCTGATAGCTATCCTGCAGGGTACATTTAGGCAATAAGATACATGTGTGTGTCCTGCATGTTCTCACTCATAAGTAGGAGCTGAACAATGAGAACACATGGAAACAGGGAGGAGAACATCATACCCCAGGACCTGTCAGGGGGAGGAGGGCAAGGGGAGGGAGAGCATTAGGACAAAGACCTAATGCATGCGGGGTTTAAAACCTAGATGACGGGTTGATAGGTGCAGCAAACCACCATGACACATGTACACTTATGTAACAAACCTACACGTTCTGCACACATATCCCAGAACCTAAAGTAAAATAAAAATAAATAATGATATATGTGTGTATCAAAATGGAAAAATGCTACTCATCTAAAATCTAACTTCGTCTTAAAGCTTGATATTTGATAGAGAGAAAAGTATGTTTCGCAACTCATGTTCTAGATGGTATCTGAAGCAATGAAGAGAACTAGCATTTTGGAGAAAGTAAAAAACCACTGACTATCTTGATAAAATGTTAATTTAACGGAAGTTATTTCAATTATAAAGACAGGGAAATGCTGATACTTCTCTTGTTCCAGGTGGTCCTTACATGGAAGCCTCCCCAGCAATGGAGGAATAACTAATGTAAAACGTTCAAAACCTATTCTGAAAATTACTCAGTCAGATCACTCACAGTTCCTCCCAGACATACTCCTTGCCTTTGGGTCTCAGCAATACCATGCTAGCAACACTGCAGCCCTTCCCAGGGTCTGAATGAATCAAGAGGCAGGGAAGGTAAGTGAAGTGGGTTGAATCGTAGCCCCAAAAAGATGTATCCAGTTCCAACCCTCGGTACCTATAAATATGACCTTATTGGGAAAAAGGATCTTTGCAGACATAACTAAGTAAAGGATCTCAAGATTAGATCATCCTGGATTAACCAGGGGGCACCCTGAGTCCAATGACAAGGTCCTTATAAAAAGAAGAGAAGACACACACAGTGAAGGCTACATGAAGGTGGAGGCAGAGTCTGGAGTGATGTTGAATGCCTGTTGCCACCACAAACTGAAAGAGCCAAGGATGGATTCTCTAAAGCCTTCAGAGAAGCATGGCCCTGCTGACACCTTGACTTTTGAGTTCTGGCCTCCAGAACTATGGAAGAATAAATTTATGTTGCTTGAAAACACCAAGTTTGCGGTAATTTGTTATGGCAGCCCTATGAGACTAATACAGTAAGTATCCTCAGGGCGATGAAAATAAACACCAGCACCTACGTTATTATCTACCCAAGCTCAAGGTGTGAGCAGCCATCATCTGTCAGAGAAGAATCTCCATGCATTCATAATTTTGATTTATTCTCCTCAGAGTTGATGACATCTATTCTGATTTTTTAAAACTCAGTGTTCCATTGGTCACAAACGTTCCTAACTTCAGAAATAATCTAGTTTTAAACAAGCCAGCTGCCAAGTCAATAAAATCACCTCTTGCAAGCTAGTAATATCTGTGATTTACCAGAAACAGCAGGAAGGGTCTAAATCATGAGCACGGATACTTCAGCCAGAGGCACACCCACCACAGATGAACCAGAGAGAACTTGGAAGCTGTGACAGGTGGGAGAGGTGGAAAAAAACAAGAACAGCAAGAAAGTAATTTCAGTGGGATACTGGAAAAAGCAATCTAAATTTTTAGAATGGAAATGCAATGATTTCAATGTCTGCCTCCTCCACCTATTACAAGTAATACTGACTCCTTCTCCTTTGAATTACATTTGTGCTCATCTCCAGTCTTACATACTTTACATTTAATTCCCTATGGTTTCACTTTACGGATAACTCAGTAATCTGTTTGAGGGTAGGGACTACGTTGAATTTTCTTTTCTCATGCTCTCAGTTGCTTTACAGAGCTAAGTAAATAATGAGTCATTAAGCGGCAACTATTAGTTGACGTATCTTTGTTTTTCTGTTCATAATCTGTTACTCTAATATAGCAACTATTTTGACTACCAAATACCAAAGTATTGGCATATCAGAGTAATGGCAGATGTATAAAATATACAGGCATCATGCTCATATGTGTATCCACACAACCCACACACAAACACGCAACAGAAATACTTGACTCTAAATCAATTTTGGCATCGACTATCATCACATATGAGAGTTCTAATAATATGTTAGATAATTATTTTTCACACACAAAAAACGAGAAAGATAAAAGTATCTCCAATATAGCCTGCAATGAAGTGTTTGCATAGATAACATTAGAACTGAAAGGCTCCCGTCAAATGCCCAAATCTGAACTATTTCATGCTGTGTTATATGTGATTAACTATAAGCCAACCCTAGTTCAAGAATACTTCAAATAGCTTTGAGAAAATTAATAATAATATATATTTAACCCTTACTTTAATTCAGCCACTATTCTAAATACTTCAAATTTATTGAATTCATTTACTTACTAAATCAACAAATACTTACGGAGTGTGTCATGGTTACTTTTGTGTTTCAATTTGACTGGGCCACATGGTGCCTGGACATTTGACCAAACATTCTTCTGAGAGTGTATGTGAGGGTATTCCTGGATAAGATTAACTTCTGAATCAGTAGACTGAGAAAAGCAGACTACCCTCCCTGACACGAGTAGGCCTTCTCCAATCAATTGAAGATCTGAATGGAACAAAAAGGCTGAACCTCCTGCAAGTAGAATGGAACGCCTCCTTCCTGGCAGCTTGAATGAGGACACTGGTCTTTGCCAGTTTTCAGATTCAAACTAAAACACTGGCTCTGCTTGGGTCTCGAGCCTGTCTGCTTTCAGACTGCAACTTGCACCATTGGCTCTTCTGGCTCTCAGGCCCTTGCACTTATGCTGGAACTACACATGAGCTCTCTCATGGACCAGTAGCTTGCTGACTGCAGATCTTGGAATCTGTAACTGTGCATAATCGCATGAGCCAATTCTTCATAGTAAGGCTCTTCCTGGATATACATACATCCTGTTAGTTCTCTTTCCCTGGAAAGCACATTCTGTTAGTTCTTTCTCTGGAAAACCTTTACTGATAGAACAAAGTTGGTAAAGACACTACTCTAGGTCCTGGGGCTACCTCTATGAACAGAACAGACAAAAAAGTCATGCCTTGCAAGTTTTATGTTCTAGTCATTTAATCTGAAAAAAAAGAACCCTATAAACTGCCCATAATGATAGCTTTTTATCCCTGTTGTACAGACGGGGTGCTAAGAATTGCTTTAACCCCAGGCCCAGATCACTAATCAAATGGATTCAAGTTGCTATTGCAGTATTAATTTTATTTTTGCTTTTATTGATTCATGTGTCATCAGTTTCGCTACTGCACACTCTGTGTGCATGTGCTGCTTTGTGTGAAGTGTGCATACTTCTGCAAATAATTCAATCGAAAGCTAACTTATGACCTAAGAAGCAAAAGTGTGCCTTTTCTTCAGGAGTCAAAGTTCAAGAAGCAATAGAGAAACTTGCACAGAAACCTGTCTATAATTACTGATGAGACAAATACACTTTCGAAAACTCTTTGAAATAATGCTTTGTTTTCTTTTACAAATAGAAAAACAGTACAGAAGGTCTTTAGATCATATGATGGAAAAGAGTCAAGTTTTAGAAGTCAATAGACATGATTTTAGGTCTTAGTTTGACAGGAACTGTGAAATTGGTCTATTTGCTTAGCCTAACTATGCCTCCATTTCTGCTACGAAATAATAAAAGTATCTGTCTCCGAGGCAGTGGATGTAAAGCCCTGAGCACACTGCATGGGACACATTAAATTCTCAGTAGGTATTAGGTAAAAATAATGAGTAGAGATCTTTAGGTTAAATTTTAGGATAAATTGGATACTTCAATGCACAACTGAAAAATTAATATTAAGTCTGGCAGACACGAAGAAAATGAATTCGTTGGAAGAAATACAAGATGACCTAGTTGCCTAGGTCTGAGGGAAGGAACTCTGAGGTCTTTTAGTGAAAGCAAACAAGTTTTCACTAAGTGCCTAATTTGTACAAAGCACTTAACAGACATCACAGCTCCATCAGCTCACTGAATTCTCAAACTGCAATATGCAATTGGTACTTTCTAAGTAGCTTCTTTGTATCAGACTTGTGTTTGATGCTAGTGAGTTAGTGGTGAGCAAAATCAAAAGTTACTGGCCTCATGGAGCTTCCAGGCACCAGCAGGTGATGACTGATTGAATGAACAGCTTATCTGCCCAAACTTTTCAAGGCTTTGGAGGCCATGGTTTCTGTTGCAGCTATTCAACTGTGCCATAACAAAGCAAAAACAGAGATAGACAATGTGTAAATGAATGAGTACAATTATGTTCCCGTAAGACTTTACTTACAAAAGCAGGAGAGAGCCAGGCTACAGTTTGCAGGTCTCTGGATATTGTAGAGCTCAACTAGCTCCCAGTCTAGGAAAATTAAGAACTTCAATAAACGGAGGAGGGTATTAAGTAAATTGTGTTTTGAAGAAACAATAAGGATCCCTAAAAGGCAAGAAGTAAAAGGGAACTCCAGGCAGAAGGAACAGACGGCTAAAATCGTGGAAGCATTAAATAACACAGCTTGCTCGGGAAGAGTAACTATGAGGAGCCTTGATAACCGGGTGAGTGAGGTCACAGAAAAATGAACAGAGAATTTTTTAAAAAAGCCTTTCTGTGCATATTTCTGTGGTGGTTGAAAGCAAAGTTCATATTATCTTTCAGTATTTCTAAAGGTCGAGCTGCGTTTCCCCTCCCAAAGCTAAATGATAACATGATGCAGTTCAAAAGCTGGTCATATCAAATTGCCATCTAATCATTTAATTAAAGCTCCATGCTGGCACCAGCCATCCTCAGGGCCCATTTTTCATTTGGGCACATTTCATTACACTTTTCAAAGCAAATTTGCCTTTTCAAAGGCAAAAAATGCAAATGACTAGGTTTGAAAGGAAATGCATAACATTCTGCATAATGACAGGGATTTTCTTGGAAAGCAGTAATGCACGGGCAGAGCTATCTTTAGGGGCTGAGGGTGACTTATCAGCCCTATGGGAGCTCGACATGATATTTCATTACAGCTCCAGGGTGCAAACGGAAGTGAAATACCAAACACTAGAATGCAAACAGCCCTCCCTATCACTGTTTTCAGCATCACAACAACCACATTTTCAAACAGGGTACGTGTTTTGGACCGGCAAGACCAAGGTAGACATTGACAAGTGGAGGACATTTATAGTGTGACCAAGAAAATGATGAAGAGCTAGGAGGAACTGACCTGTTCTAAGACAGGAATAGGAATATCACACCTAAAGTCCAATTAACATAAAGCATTAATAGGCAAATTCAGTCACATTTAAAAAAATTCCTCAGGAGTAGGAAAACATCCACTTTGAGGAAGTATAATGCATGTTGGTAGTATTCACAATAAGGGAATGAAACCTTAACAATATAAGTCAGCATCTTCCTCCTTGGGGTTTTTGAAAACCCTCAGAATCACTGCTCCCCAATTACTTGTGTCTTTCTCCTTGAAAGATAAAACTCCAGCATAAATTTTAAGAATCTATAGACCCCAAGGTCAGAGGCAATTAGCCCAAAGAAGAAAGAGTGGTACATAATGAATATCTGTTTATTCCTTCTTCACCATCAAGGAGACAAGAAAAGATTAACTTTAGGATGTTAGATAAGCCCTTTCATCCTATGAAAGAACCTCCGGCAGCTAAAGTAGCAGCACCAGGGTGAGGTTGAGAATCCAGGCAAAAATCAAGTCACAGGCTGTTCTGATTTGTGGTCAGAGGACATGTGGGTTCATTAGTACATTAACCATTGCTGGTTAGCTCAACTAAGGCCTCTGCCTTGGGTAAGTGGAAGACCTCATTCTATTCCCTCTACAGAAAGGATCCCAATCCATGCTATATCCAGGCAGGTCAGACCCTAACCCAAATGTATCATTCAGTTCAGAGCACCACCCACCTCAGAGATATGGAGAAAAGCAAGAGCACAGTTGGGCATTTGACATAGCCTATCTCCACTTTTATTTTTTTTTTTTCGATTTCAATATTATATCAAAACATACATACAGAAAAGTGCACATATTATAAATTTACATCTTGATGAATTTTCACATGAGCACACCTATGTAACCAATAATTAGGCACACACACAAAATAACATTAACAGCATCCAAAAGTTTCCTTCCTACCCTTTTAGGATAACCACTGTCTTGATTCCTAACATCATGGGGTAATTTTTTATTTTATATAAAAGGAATCACATAATACATTCTACTGTCTGAATTCTTTGGGCCAACATCATATTTTTGAGATTTAAACATATCATTGGGTCTAGTTACAAATTGTCACTTCTCATGGATTTACAGAGTTCCATTATGTGAATGTACCATGGTTTATCCACTCACTCTTGATGGTTGCCTGTGATATTTCCAGTTTTGGGCTATCAGGAAGAGTGCAGCTATAATGATGCTGTATATGTCTTTCAGTGAATATGGCAGATATTTGGATCTTGCTACTTTGATGTGAGAAAAAAATTGTGGTGCAGCATTTGACACAGCTTGTCAAATTCATCATGCTAAAATGTGAAATCCCCATCTTTTGTTTGGAGTATGAAAGAGATGTTCCTGATTTCTCCTCTGTCTCTGACCTTCTCACTGTCCTCAACACTGCTCCTGGCCCTGACCATCCTATGAAGTTCAAAGACTGTGTTTGGGAGAAGTGAGCAGCACATTAAAGGAGCCTCCCAGCTCACATGCAATATTAACAGCCCTCATAAAAGGGACAACAAAACATGCTTTTAAAACCAGGTAAGGATTCTTTAAAGGAGGATTTTTAGGTGAGAGGGTTTCCTGCCTTCAGCACAGGAATCAATAATTATAACAGACTCCAACTATTTGAAGAGTATCAAGTGGTAGCAGTTGTTGAGAGAGGGAATATATACAGCTTGTATAATTCAAGCCATCAAGTGGGAAAGGCTGGGGGAGTACAAAATAAAGGAAGATAAATTCTGCCAGGAGCAAGCTCAGGTGTACAGGGGCCTGGAAGTTTTTGGGGAATAGAGATGTACGGACATTTGTTGTGTCCTTCCTAGCAACAATTCTCTCATGCCTGCTTCTTAATCATATCTGAAATTTCCCATCCATATTACTGGTATGGTGCTCATCCAACCCCTAACTTTAGAGGTGGATATTAATGGATTTAAACTAACCAGGGAACCCCATTTCTTTATCCATAGTGAAAGTTCAGGGATGGGTTTAACCACTTCTGAGCTAATCAGTGTAATTCCTTTCCCTTGCCATAGACATTAGGTTGATATCAGGACACAGGACCTGACAGTCCAATTATTGTGAGACTTGGTCTTTTTGTGAAGGCGAGACAGAGACTTTCTTGACTGTTTCTAGGCTAGGCGGTATGAAGCAGAAGGTCTGGAGAGAAACACCAGGTCTGGAGAGAAACACTGGACAAAGCAGGTGGGGGGCATAAATTATACAGACATTGAGAACTGGATTAATTCAAAGAATGGAGTATAGACACAGGTTCTGATAATATTGTTTATGTCCTGGATGAAGCCATATCTTAACTGAGATAAACTCCTAGATGTTTCTTACACAAGCTAATAGATTCTCCTGTTGCAAACATCCAATTTGAGTCAAGTTTTCTATTGCTTGCAATAAAAACTTTCAAAACTAAACTGAATGATATCAGACCTGGGCTTAGAAAGTATAAGACATTCCACAAGTTGAGTTGCCATTACGTTTTATGCCAGGAGCATGCATGGGAGGAAGGAAGGATGCAAAGAAAGGTATGTGGACACACTTTCAAATTAGAAAGGCTGTAACATTATGGGAGGTAGTATTATACATCAGTTATGATCAATCAGTAATCCCCAAACTTTTTCTGTCAAGGGTCAGACTATAAATATTTTCAGCTTTGTGAGTCAGGTGGTTTCTGTCACAACTACTCAGCTATGCCACTGTAACACGGAATCAGCCATAGACAATACAAAAACAAGTAAGTGTGGCCGTGTTCCAATAAAACTGCACTGATGGACACTGAAATACGAATTTCATGTAATTTTTACCTACCATAAAATATTGCTCTCAATTTGACTTTTCCAATTATTTAAACATGTAAAATCTATCACTGACCTCTTAGAGCAAACACAAAATTTCTAGATTCAACTTCTTTCTCCAACATATACTAGCTGCAAAACATTGAACAAATTACTTAATCTCACTAAACCTCATTGTCTCATAGGTAGAACAGGGAACATTGTAGTGCCTAATGCACAGTTTTGTTCCAAGAATTAAATAATTTAATCATGAAAACATTGAGCAAAGTATCTGATACACTACACTCAATAAAGACTAGCCATCATTCTTATGATTGATTATGAAGGTTCTTTGACACTAGTCTACGTATCTTAATAAAAGAAAACCATCTATGTTTTCTGAGCAGGAAATTTGCTCAGATCTGTGCCTTGGAGAGTTTACAAAGGCATCTGTTGGAAGAATACATTGGAAAAGGGATTTTAGTTTCAATTGACCTAATGTGCCACCGATTTAGCTTAGGAAACTTAGATGTCTTTCTGTATCTTGCTTTTCATTTCAATGTGCCAACCAGTATTTAGGAAAAGAAGGAGTGTTTTGTTTTTTTGGTGGGGAAGAGGGGCATGTGCCCAGTCCTGTGGTATGCATTTCTTTAGAAATGAATTTTTTCAGAGACTCAGGTGAGCTGATAACAATTTTAAAACTCGTGGTCACTTCTGGGTTGAACTGCATTTGTCGGTTTTGATAATTTATTCATTGACTAATTAGTTCAGCCAAATCTTATAGACTATGTCTTTTTCTCTGAGCCCAGATGGTACCCCAACACACAGATGATAGGGAATAAGACCCCATACTGTATTGTTCAGACACCCCACTGGGTAACTGATAACCAAAAAATAGTTCAGTAAAGATTTGCATTTAAAGTCTCTTAAGGTCTCCTGATTCTCTCCACTACTCCCTTCTTCAACACACACTAAAGATCCTAACCCCATTTAAGATCATTAGCAAATCCCAGGCTTCATAAATATCACAGGGGAGCTAATGAGATGACTTACAGAAGAATTGCCGCTTACTGTAGAAGAGAGCACCAAGCTGGTTTGATTTTTCTGGTCTATGCTACAGGGAAATCAATTAGAGTTTGCTTTTGCCTGAATGATGCAAACAAAAACCAGTATAATTTGGATGAATAAATCTGTTAAGAAAGAAATCTGAATCCATATTAATAACAATAAACATGGGCAACAGGAGATGTGGATTTTTAGCAAATACCTGCTTCCGACTTGGCCAGCCACCCAATAAGCAAAATGTATATGTTGAGTACCTACTGTGAATAAGGTACTACACTAAGAACTTTACTTACTTTCTATTATTATTATTATTATTGAGACGGAGTGTCACTCTGTTGCCTAGGCTGCAGTGCAGTGGCACCACCTCAGCTCACTGCAACCTGTGCCTCCAGGTTTCAAGCAATTCTCCCGTCTCAGCCTTCTGAGTAGCTAGGACTACAGGCGTGCACCACCACAACCAGCTAATTTTTTGTATTTTTAGTAGAGACGGGGTTTCACCATGTTGGTCACCTGGCCTTGAACTCCTGACCTCAGGTGATGTGCCTGCCTCAGCCTCCCAAAGTGCTGGGATTACAGGAGTGAGCCACCGTGCCAGGTAAGAACTTTAAACATATGATGAAATCTTTATAATCACTGTATGAAGCAAGTCCCTTTTTTTCACTTGTATAGATGCAAAAATTGAGGCCTAGAGAGATCTAGTATCTTACTCAAGTTCATAGAGCTTATAAGCTTGTAAACTCTGAAACCTCAATCTCTCTCTCTTCAGTCTCTCTTCTGCTGAGTCACTGAATCAGAGTGATCACAGGAGCTCTCCCTGCTCAGGACAAACATGTGCTTGCTGCAGTTAGAGGACAGAGAGTTGAATATGGGTCCCACCTTGATGTCTGCCATGCTTGTTCTTTAACTTACCTTGATTGCAATCATTTTCAAAAGTACTTCTTTAGAATGTTTCTCTCCCTCTGACAGATGGATACTCTAATACCCATTTTATAGACAAAGAAACTGAGCCTGGGAGAAGTCAAGTAACCTGCTCAGGATCAGAAATGAGTCAGAAGTCAGAAATGAGTGGGTGAATGGGCCTTATTCTTATCCAGGGCTGGGTCCAAAAATCATGGTATTTCTAAGACTTTGAGGAAAGTTATTAAGGTTTCCTCTGTAATCTCATTCTTCACCAAGAAACTTCCATCTTTTTTTTAGGAAAACTGTATAGACATTAATGTAACTGTTAAGCAATTTCCAAGATCTTTTAAAAAAAAAATTACACTACACACACACACACAGAAGTGTTTATAATACCAAGCTAACAATGTGAGTGTCAATTTCCTCATCTGCTAAATGGGGCTAATAATAACCATATCACTAGATTGTTGCAAGAATTAAATGAAGAAAAAATACAAGTACAGCATCAATGCCATAGTAGCTAAAGGGAAGACATTTGCCCATCTATCATTCCTTGAATGTCCATCCATGCTTCCACATATCTCCCTCCCCATCTCTCTGCCTGTGAATCACAGAAGTTTGCTGGCAGAATAGGAAAAGACACAGACTGGAAACCTGGGTTCCTGGCCCAAAACTATTACCAGACCTATGCTACTCTTGACATCTTTCCTGCCAGGTTCTATGACCCCTGTCCATAAAATAAGGGGCTTTGCTGAACTGCCTTTAAAATGTCCAGTATTCTCAGAGTCCATATGACCTCATCATTGTTATAACGTGCCATCACCCTATATGATGGCTATATTCAGTTTCCCAGAGCTACTGGCCAAAGGAGGAAAATTATATACAGTTCTGTCTCAATGATCCAGCTGGTTTGGCCAGCCACACAGTTTGGAGATATGCTATAACTAGTCTGTTTAGTGGCTGATGAATTTCATAAGATTATTTTATTACGGTTACATAAACAGTAACTTTTGAACTACTGAGACTATATTGCTTTTGGCATGAAAACTTACTTTGATTAAGATAGGAGTATCAATCTCTGACTATTTAAATCTCTAGGAAGATTGAGAAGGAGATTGGGGACAGCACAACCCTATTTGCATTAATTTTTTTTTAATGATTCAAAATACCATTTGGAAAATGGTCTTCACATTTATCAACCATATAACTACTTGGCAAACATTTAATTAAATTAAACTCTCATCAAGAAAAGTACAGTAGAAACAGAAAAGACTTGGGAAATCAGCTAGATCTGGTTTCAAATTCAGTCTCTGCCTTAACTAGCTATATTACTTTGGGCCATTAACCTCATTTCTATGTACCTCAATATCCTCAACTATAATATGAGAAAAATGTTATCTATCTTGCAAGGTGGTTATGATAATTAAATGAAATAAAATATGCACAACACCTAATACATTGCCTATGACTCAAAGTGCATGAAAATCAACATGCTTCTAAGAGGAATCAGGAGTTTTCTTCCACAGACCGGCTGTTTGCATTCCAGCATTTCTTACCCCAGTGACCACCACCAGTCACCCGGGGGAATGTAAATATTTGTAAGAGTCACCCTAGACACCTTCCAACTGCATGCACCCTCAGTTTCCTATCCATGTTTCATCACAATGCTCTGCCCATTTTACCTCCCATATCTCTCTGATCCATCCACCTCCCTTCATGCTCCCACCCTGTCACATTTGAACTGTACTGTCGCACTTGAACTGGTTCCTTCACATCCACCCCTTCAGGTGACTCTCTACAAAGCAGCCACAGTGATATTTTAAAAAGCAAATTACAGAAAATTGCTCCTGTGTCTAACTCCTCCAGGCTCCCTAATCCTCCTATGGTGAAAACTTCCTCACTGTGGTCTTCAAGACTCTGCCTGAGCTGGTCCCTGGTCACATCTCCAGCCCCATTTATCTCGCCATCCACTTCCTCTTCTGGGCTTCAGGAACACTGGTCTTTCTTGTATTCCTTGAGGGTCCCTGGCACAACCCTCCGGATATACAATCTGCACTTATGCTTGGACACTCCACTAGCCAGCTCAGCAGAAGCCTTAAATCGTGAGAGAAGTCATCCCTGAGGCCTCAGGCTAGTTCCGCCCTCTGCACGTGCTTTCACAGTTCTTCAGGCTTTTCCCTTCCAGAACCTACCATCATTTGTAGTTGCATGTCAGTATGATATTTTCACTTGGTGTTTGTCTTCCCCATTACACTGTAAATCCTAATGAGTGGGAGGGATTATCTTTATTGTTCTTACCATTGTTATCCTGGTGACTAACACAGAGCCAGGCACAGAGTTGACGTTCAATAAATATTTTTGAGTGAATGACTAAAAGTTATCTCTTCCTTCCCTCTTGTCCCTTGTCCTTTGTCCTCTCCCTTCTCTCCTTCCATCCCTTCTACAAATATTTACTGAATGTCTATTCCATGCCAGTCACTCGATTTGGCAGTATTAACATGGTTTTACAAACTCTGCTTGAATGTATCCAATAACACAGACCTCATTGGTTCTTAAAATCTTCATTTGTAGACATTTCTGATATTAATTCTTCTTGAAAACAAGTGGAAATTTATCTGTAAACTTAACTTCTACCTATTTGTTGATGTGGTTTATTTTTTGTACCCAAAATCAGAAACAAATAAAACCACTGGTATCTAGAAAAACTCTCGGTATGTGTTTGTTCACTTGGGCCACCATCTATATGGTGAGATTCACACTCTTTTTTTCTCTTTCTTTTTTTTTTTTTTTTTT
>NW_016816210.1:569900-586325 GCF_001698545.2 Rhinopithecus bieti
TTTTTTTTTTTTTTTTTTTGCACGGCTCTTACATCTTCAAAGGCATGTCTTTGGGAAGACAAAAGATCATGTATTTAAACATTAGCCTAACTTCAAAAAGATACGCTAAAGGTTAGTTTACAAAAACAAGAAAAGGAGAAGAAAATATGACCAGAAGTTGGAGACAAATTCAGTGCAATCATAAATTTACCACATTTTTTGTCAGATTATCTGTCTTTGCCACTAGATAATGAGTTTCTTGAGGGTGAGGTTCATATCTTCACACTGTATGTTCTCATTGGAGCACTTAACACAGTATGTCTTCAATACCTATTTGTTGAACAAATAAAACAATTATGACTGTAAAAACAGCCCTGATTCTAAGCTAAATAATTAAAATGATGTTGTGTTCTGTTCTCGACTCTCTATTTTTGATGCCATATGACCCAATAGCTTAAGCTAAAACAATGTCTATCATAGATTAAGCTTTTAAAAGCTAGAGAACAGTGCAATTTGAATGGGAAAAAAGCAGGTGTGTATACAGATAAATGCACAGCACATGCCTAGTCACTGTCTGGAATGGCATCTGCAAACCTTTAACCACCACCGTTCATAAGAATGTGAATTGCCTAAGTAATGCACATATACACATTTAATTCCCCCCCATACAAAACCATATAATTTTTCCTTTGTTTGGGTTTTGGTTTGATCTTAATTTACAGTAAGTATATATTACTGTGTGACTAAAGGAAACAACTCACACAGCTAGTGCACAATTAGAGGAAGGCAATCAGGCTGATAAAGGGTCTGCATCTCACGAGAAATGAATAGCCACGGAAAGAAATGGAGACATTCAGCCCAGAGAGGGCCAATGCAGAACAAACTATCTTCAAATACTTGCAGGGCTGTGGTCATGCAGAATGGTGCAGGCTGCCCTCTGCAGGACAGAAGGAGGACCACTGAACAGGTGGAAGGTTCAAAGATGTAAATTTCAGCTCTGAGGAAGTTTTTTCTCACCTGTGAGTTATTTGACAATAAAGGGGCTGCTTTACAGTAAAGTGGGTAACTTTGAAGGAGCCAGTTTTGCATTAGTAAAAGTAGAGGTATCTGCCATGGAGAGTCTGTAAATAGAGTTTGAGAATCAGTAAATTCCTACATTTGAGTTCAAAATTGCATTGGTGTGTACATGTTTTCAGAGGAGTGGCTGTATAACTTGCTTCCACTTCCTGTAGGTTGAGCAACCCCCAAAGAGGAACTGGATGATTACTTATTACTGACATTAAGGGGATTATTACACCTGTGAAAGTTTAATCGTCTCATCTATACCAGCTATGAAAAATTAGAAAAATATAGTTCTGGAGTTTATTGGTTCCTCTTTTATGCAAATTGTTTAATTTTTAAAATTAGTTGTTATGGTCCATTGATAACAACCATTATGTCTTATATATGCCTATGGTTCTCCTAGATCAAGCACAGTTTCTTGTACAAAATAGGTGCTTACTGAATTTTAAATAAATACATGAAGAAATAGACTTCCAGGGTAGATTCTTCCCTTTTCACTAACATAGTAATTAAATTTCACCAATAAAGCAGAATTCTACATATGAATATATGATGGCATGATAATGATGATGACAGTTCTTGTAACAAAAATGTTATTGGGCACTATGTGTCAAACACTTTTGTCAAGCATTTTATATGCAATAGCATGTGTAATTCTCATAGCAATTAATTAAGGAAAAGGAAGCTTAGATTAAATGTATTAATACAGCTAGTAAGTGATTCAAACCAAGACAGATACACTATGGCATCTGAGCTCCTAACCTCTATGGAAAATCTACTGAGGGAGTAAGATTACCTGGACTTTGTCTTCAACTCTATCATAGCTGTACAAATAATTTAGGCAAGACACTTTTCTGTCCTTCACTTTTTAAATCTGTTATGTGGAAAACACACTAAGAAAAATCTAGAAGGCATTATGGAATGTTAATGAAGAACATAGACTATGATGACTCATTATGAACACGTTGTATTCTACATGGTTGAACATAATTGTAACACCTGCTTTAAAATCCTTGTCTGCTAATTCTAACATTTGGATCATCTTGGGGTTGCCTTGGTTTATTACCATAAGTATCTTCACATTTTGCTTTTGTTCATATGTCTGTGTCTAGGAATTTTGGTATGTATCCTGCATGTTGTACATCATAGTTTCTATCTGTGTTCTGTTTTGTTCCTCGGAAATTTGTTTCTGTCATTGTTATTTGTTTATTTTAGCAGGCACTTGACTTTATTGAAACTCCAAATTCTGTCTCCATTGCATTGGGCAGCCACTGAAATCTCTGTTCGATACTTTTAGGCTTCATACTTGCACAGTTGAGGGATCAGCCAGAGATTCGACAAGAGTTTATATGAAGAATTGGGGGCTTCTACTGTTGTGTTGTCCTTTCTAGAATTCCCTCTCCCCTACTTTTCAACTTCTCAAGTTGCCCCAAATTCTGTTTTCAAATTCCTCTTGCGAGAAAGACTGAGAGTTTTAGCCCACATGACTGATTGATTAGGTAGGTAGGTAGATGATTGATTGATTGATTGATACATACATACATACATACATACATGATAGATAAATAATATACAAACAAAACTCATCCACTGTCATATCCCTCTTTCAAGTATTGACTCCCCTCCAATTTTGGTTTGCTTTGTTCAGTCTCCATTATCTTCATATAGTTCATGTGTGTGCGTATATATTTATAATACTGTATTACGTATATAATATATTGTGCAGAATTTGCTATCTGTGGGAAGGTTGGCCCAATAGAAGTTATCCACCAGGAACATGGAACATGTCTTATGTCCACCAGGACATAAGACAAACTTGAGTATCCTCCCCAAACTCTCCAGTAGATCTGAGCATTTTTTGCCATTGTGCTAATAATGGGTGACCTTCTCTGCCCTAGGAAGCCTTTTACTTCTGCTACATTTTACCCCAATGTACAATACATATATTTTCATTTTCTAAGTATGCTATAATATGAAATAGATTGTGAAACATTGTCTTCAAAAAAGCTACTTCACTTCCTATAGTGTAGCTTGACTTTTTTCATCAATTAATTGAATTATTATAAGGATTAAATGAGAAAATGTAGGTAATGCTAGGTACTATATGAGACTTTGAACATAGAGGCATTGAATGTATGAGACATTGAGCATAGAGGCATTCAGAAAAACCTTAGTACTACAGTGATGTCATTAAATTTTTAATGATCAATAAATATGAATGGCTATGTAATTATTTAAATAATATCAATGATTAATAGCAATATAATTATAACTGTGACAGAAGTTCCCACAAAATTATTATCCATAGTTTCCTGTCCCTTTACCTTGTAAGGAACATGTGCCTACTTGCGGGTTCCTGTACGTGGCTCCTTGCTATGACTTAAATGTATCTTCAAAAGTTCATGCATTGGAAACTTAATCTCCAATATAACAGTGTAGGAGATCAGGCATAATAAGATGTGGTTAGGTTATGAGGGCTGTGCCCTTATGAACTGATTAATGTCATTATCATGAGAGTATGTCAGCTACCTCGAGAGTGGGTTTGTTATAAAAGTCAGTTTGGCTCTCTCTTGTTCTCCTGCTTTCTTATACTCTTTTGCTCTTCTGCCTTCTGACACGGGATGATGCCACACAAAGAGGCCTTCATCAGCTGCAGTTTCTTAACCTTGGACTTCTCAGCCTCCAGAGTTGTGAGCCAAAAAAAATAAAAAAAAATTAAAAAAAAAGTCTTTTCTTTATAAACTACCAGTATCTGGTATTCAGCTATAACACAAAATAGACTAAAACACTCCTCATGAAATGATCAGGATAATAACAAATTGTAATAACACTAGTTAATGATTTGTGGGTTTTATTTATTTATGTATTTATTTATTGAGATGGAATCTTGCTCTGCTGCCCAGGCTGGAGTGCAGTGACGCAATCTCAGCTCACTGCAACCTCTGCCTTCTGAGTTCAAGCACTTCTCCTGCCTCAGCCTCCCGAGTAGCAAGGATTACAGGCATGCGCCACCACACCTGGCTACTTTTTCTGAATGCCTCCCAAGAAGCTAGGATTACAGGCGTGCACCACCACACCTGGCTAATTTTTTTTTTAATTTTTAGTAGAGACAGGGTTTCACCATATTGGCCATGCTGGTCTCAAACTCCTGACTTGTGATCTCCCCACCTTGGCCTCCCAAAGTGCTGGGATTACAGGTGTGAGCCACTGTGCCCAGCCCGTTAATGTTTTTAGTACTTATTATATTAAGTTTTAAGTGTTTTATGTGTATTAATTTTTTTAATCTTTAAATCAGCCCAAATGATGCAGATGTTAGTACATCTTCTCTGCCCAAGAGAATACTGAGGCTCAGGTTGGTCAAATAACTTGCCCAGGCTCACACATCTAGCATGTGTTGGAGCCAAAGTGTGAGTACAGGAAATCTATTACTAAAGGTCTGCTATCTCAACAACCATAAGTTAGAAGGTAAAGAAACAGAACTGGAAAACCAAAGAGGTTACACTTGTTTACACTAAAAGGAGCCACAGGATACTTGATGGAGAAAAACCTGGGTCTGTCAATTAAGAGGAGTGAGAAAAGAAAGGAAAAGCCCTGATAATAATGAGCTTTGAAGGAAGAGTTCTACGGAATCTGGAGCATGGAAGATGAGACATTTTGGCTGGGTGTGATGGCTCATGCCTATAATCCCAGCACTGTGGGAAGCTGAGGCAGGTGGATCACCTGAGGTCAGTTCAGGAATTCAAGACCAGCCTGGTCAACATGGTGAAACCTCACCTCTACAAAAATACAAAAATTAGCTGGGCATGATGGTGGGTTCCTGTAATCTCAGCTACTCAGGAGGCTGAGGTGGGAGAAACTCTTGAACCCGGGAGGAGGAGGTTGCATTGAGCTGAGATGTTGCCACTGCACTCAAGCCTGGGCAACAGAGCAAGACTCTGTCTAAAAAACAAGAAAAAAAAAAAAAGATGAGACATTTGGATATGAGCAGACTTGGAGATGAATGGAATAAGAATCTCTTCAGATAGATTGGTATACAGCATGCATTTTAGTCCTTTTTAGCCAGGTGTCAAGACCCATGATAAAAATGTAAATTGTTTTTTAATTCTTTTTGATTTGCAGTGCATGAGATTTTTTAAATTATTATTATTATTATTTTGAGACAAGAGTCTCTCTTGTCACCCAGGCTGGAGTGCAGTGGCATGATCTCAACTCACTGCAACCTCTGCCTCCCAGGTTCAAGCAATTCTCCTGTCTCAGCCTTCCTGGGTAGCTGGGACTACAGGCGCATGCCATCACACCCTGCCAATTTTTGTATTTTTTCAGTAGAGGCAAGGTTTCACCATATTGGTCAGGCTTGTCTCGAACTCCTGACCTTTGGTGATCCACCCACCTCAGCCTCCCAAAGTGCTGGGATTACAGGCGTGAGCCGCCGTGCCTGGCCTAAATTAATTTTTAATTAAGAAATAAAAATTATATATATTGTGTACAATATGATATTCTGAAATATGTATACACAGTGGAATGGCTACATGGAGGTGATAAACATAGTCATTACCTCACATACTTATTTTTTTTGTTGTTTTGAGAACACTTAAACTCTATTCTCTTAGCAATTTTTCAAGAATACAATCCATTGTTATTTATTATAGTTGCCATGCTCATAGATTCATAAATATCTTGAACTTCTTCCTCCTAACTAGAATTCTTTATCTTTTGACCAACATTTCGCCAAACCCTCCAGTCCCTGGTAACTGCCAATTGACTCTCTGGTATTGTCTTTTAGTACGTTACAGCATGTTGACAATGGTTGGCTATTAGTGCAGCTTCAGATAGGTGATAACGGTAATGCTTGATGACAAGGATGATAAAGGGGAGAAAATACAGGATTTGATGTTTAAATCCCAACTTTGACTTCTATTAACTAGTTGGTTTCAGGGACAAATTACTTAAACTCTCAGTTTAACAGTTGTCTTATCTGTGAAATGGGGATAATAATGTCCACTTCGCAGGTATATTGGTAGGATTAAATGACATAGTGCATACATATGTAAAGGACTTAATATACTGTCTGGTGCTGCAGGGGATGTAAAACTGTTAGCTCGGTTTCCTCATCCTTTCTTTTCCTTCTCAAACTCTCAAGTCAAAACATTCACAGTGGGGAACAGCTACTAGCTTAAGGGAAAAACCATTGTCATAGTATTAGCACTTTGATAAATGGCCCAATTAAGAACATTCCTATTAACTTCATCTATATTTCAATACACTGTACATGATACCCAGGCCAATGGAAGAGAAGAAAAGGACAGGGTGATTAATGAAACACCAGTAACAGCCAGCCTGACACCTCATAAACAGCCACATGTTTGTTTACCCATCTATAATTTGTTTATTTTTCCTTTTTGAGGCCCAAAACTCAGAAGGGGCTGTCAGATGAAAAATTCAAACTTAAGTGATTCCCTAAGCATTCTTATCCTGGGGCAGATCCCAGTTTGTTTCAGACTGACAGCTGGCACCTGTGGCCTGCAGTGAAATACTCTCTGACACTGATGGAAAGAGACAGGTGGCAGGGCTGCCACTAAATGCCGTATTTGATTGATAAAGTGATCTAAGTATCACAGGCGCCAAGAATATCATTAGCAATCACTGCTTCCTCTGTAGAAAGCACCCCCTGGGTCAAGAAGGCAACAAAGAACAGCTTTTGAGTGTCTGTATGTGCAGCAATGTGCATGCTTGTGTTCATGTTTGTGTGCGACCAGAGACAGTTCCCATCACTGTGGTGCAAAGAAAGAGCACAGGACCTGGAGGTTGGCATTCAAAGCTGGGTTCAAATCCTGACTAGCTCATTGACAAGTCTCAGGCCACAGGTAAATCATCAAATTTGTGAATCTCAGCTTTCACTCTTCTCATCTGTTTTGTATATTCTCAGCAGTGAAATGCCATTTCCTCAGGGAATCCTCCCCTGAACACCCCAATGAGGCAAGATTGAATCCCTTTACAATGCAGTCCAACACCACATTGCACAGTGTCCATGTCATATTTGTAGTCAGACATAGGTTTGTTACTTATCAACTTAACACCCATCTTCCCCACTTAATTATAAGCTCTTTGAGGTCAGAAACTGCATTTTTCTTGTCTAAGTTGACCACAGTGCTCTGAATATCCATATTCCCCAAGTTTGTTCATCCCAGCACAACAGCTATCCCAAATATTATCTCAAGTATTCCCTCGAAGATCTTTGGACTCCCCGAAGATCTTTCTGCAAAAACACTCATTCCTTTCTGGCCTTTTCTCTTCCTTTCTACCTCCACTTCTGTGACCGATGCAGGCATTTCTTCAAGTATCCTTCCGTCCTTTTTAGTGTAAATAAGTTTAACATTCTGCTTTCTTCAGTTCTGTTCCTTTATTTCCCAAATTACAGTTTTTGAGAAAGTAGGCTTTAGGAGGAAGTTACCTGGAATTAAACCTTGGCTCCAGCACCACTTCAAAATGTGACCTTGATGGCAGCACCGGCCTGCCTGGAGCAGCTGCTGCCAAGATGCTGGCTGCACTGGAGGAGGCATGGCTTGGCGGCACACTCTATGGAGCCAGTGGGAACCGGGAACAGGCAGGATCCCCACCATCCCAGGCACAGCTGCAGCAATCCAAGTCATGCCTGCAGATCCGGGCCTCTCTGTGCTCTCGGGGCTGGGAGCAGGCACCCAAGTCTGCATGCTTGGGGTCCTGGGAAGGCTTTCCCTGGCCCCGCAGGCTCGGACGGGTCTGCTACCCTTGTCTGGCCTCTCCCACTCCCTAGCACTCGCTCTAATCTCGGAGTGAGGGTGGGGCCCCCAGGTGCTGTTGCAGCCTGGCCAGGTGTGCGCACGCTCGGGGCCATGCTGACATGCCAGTCTCCTGCCACCTCAGCCCCCTTTGGACTTTGGCCACCAACGAGCACGGGAGGGAGGCTGAGTGAGTGGGGGCAGCTCAGAGCTGGCGTGCAGGTGCCCCTGGACATGAACAGCCTGGGCTGTACAGAACAGTGGAAGGCAGACAGGCTTCTGGGTAAAAAGGGGCGAGTCCCTGGTGAAGCCCTACTTTCAAGCTGGGCAGGGCCTAAAGCCTGGGGGCTGGACTGCCAGTCCCGTGGACCAGAGTGGGAACTTGTGGTGCTTTTTGTGGGCCCGCCCATGGCCACCCATAGACCAATCAGCATGTATCTTCTCTCCTCTGAAGCCTATGAAAATCCCAGACCTAGCCAGACTTGAGCACTCAACCTGATGACCAGCAGAGAGGAGCCACACACCCTAGGGTCTCCTCTCTGTTGAGAGCTAAAAGTATCATGGGACGACCAGCTATGGAGAGGAGCTACCCACACCAGCGTCTGCTCTCTGCTGCGAGCTGAACACTCATTGGGACATCCTGGCTGCAAATAGGAGCTATCCACCCCAGGGTCTCCCCTGAGCTGTTCTATCACTCAATAAATCTCCTCTCCGCCTTGGTCACCTGCCACTTGTCCACATACCTCATTCTTCCTGGGCGCAGAACAAGAAGTCGGGACCCGCCGAATGGCAGGGCTAAAAGAGCTGTAACACAAACAGGGCTGAAATGCACCCCTTTCTCGCCACGTTGCAGGTGGCAAGAAGGAGAGAAGAGAGAAGGAAAGAGGAGCAGTGGCCCTTCAGGGAGCCCAGACCTAGGAGCTCCCTGAGCCAGGACTCTAATATCCTCTTTGGGCCTCTGTGATTCCTGGCATCTCCAAGCTTCCAGGCGCCACTGCATTCCCTGGTGCCAGCCGTGGAAGCTGCTTGTGGTACACCTGGTCCAGCTGTAGCCTCACAGGGAGCCAGCACCTGTGCCGGTGCCTGGAGCTGTCTGCCCTGCTGCAGCCGGTGTGCCTGACTGTGTGCAGTGGCTGGACCCCATACTTGCTCGCTCACACAACCCTGACAGCTCCGCTCACCCTTGGCAGGTGTTGGATCCATGCTGGTAGTGTGAGCCAAGTGCAGCCTGTTGGGCTGAGTGGTCCCAGTGGGCCCAAGCAAAACTCATGCAAAAGCACCACTAGTCACAGAGGTTTCCAGCTGGAAAAGCAACACCCCAAGGATCCTGTAACAACCTTAGGCAAGTGATTAGACATATGAGCGTTCCCTCTTGTCCTCATGCTAAGCTAGTTTGCACTTGCTATTCCCTTGCCTACATGCTCGTCACCTTACTAATTAACTGGCTGTTTCTTAAGGTTCAAATCAAATATGACTCCTTAGATAGCTTTCCCTGAGCCTGCCCCCTTCACTTTCTATCTCATTATTCTTTTATGTTAAAATCCAACATCATTTATTGCTGGCTGATATTATCTCATTTATGTAATTTTTTTAGCATCAATCTCCTCCCACAACAATGAAGTTCCATGAGGGCAGTGACCTCTCCTATCTTGTCAACCACACTATCCCAGCCCAGGGGAAAGAGACCAGAAAGAACCGGACATTCAACAAATATGTTTTGAATGAATGAATTCAGTAACACACTAATTAATGAATACATGAATAAACAAAAGTCACTAGGATATGGTAAAGATTAAATAAGAAAAGATATATAAAAATGCCTTATTTCAGTCAAGAGTCTTAATTGCAAGCAACAGAAACCAATTCTTGCTGATCTAAGCAGAAAAAGAATTTGTTCAAAGGGTATTAGTTGACTCACAAAGGAAGTAGGAGGATTCAGAATCACTAGGGACTTAGGGCCAAGTATATTGCCCCAAAACTAGTCACAAAATGACATGCTGAGGACATCACTGCGGCCACCATCCCCAAGCACTGGACACAACAGCTTGCATCAACAGTTGTCTATTTGTGAACATTGGGTGCTGACTATAGCTCTAGGAATCCATCTTACTGCAGGAACTTACTTACTCCAGGCACTGCCACAGCAGTTCCTCCATGTCCCAACTTCATCATGTCATTAGCCCACAGTTCACATCTGGGGTATGTACAATAATCAATGGGTAGACTGTAGGTCAGATGGCCCCCCATTCTAAAAATTTGGGGAAAGGAAGTAGCCAACATTTTCAGCTTCCATAATGGAAGAAAAGCCGTAACATCCTAAATCATAGAGTGAGGAGTTTTCCAAACCAGGGAATAAGGTTCAGATGCTGAGCAATTAAAAATAATAACAAATTTCCACTACAATGCTTAATAAATATTAACCACAAAACAATACAAGTAACAAGAGCTTCTTCCTTGCAAAATAACTCTCAAGCTACTGAAAAAAGAGAAGACACAAAGAAAAACTACTGCTTAATTCGTTAAAGTTGTACCAAGTTGGAAACACTCATTTTATAACTTTTTCATGAGTTATTCTGTTTGTCAGGTAGTGGGATATTAAATGTGCTTGAGTATTGATTTGAGGGAACTCTTGTCCTGCATAGTTCAGTGCTACGCAAAAAAAGATCGTTAAAAAGGCTTCTTGCCAACGCAGCTCCGGGATGTGAGCAAGATGCCAACTAAGTCAGGCCATTTTCACGGCTTGCTGCTCACTAAGGAAAAGAAATCCTCAACTGCTTTTCAAAAATGCAGATGTCAAATACTCTTTACAGGGACAGCTGCTCACTTCATGTGGTCCTGCACCTGGCAACATTCTCTACCAGGAGTTAGTGATTTGGCTTAAACCATCCAGTCCCACCTGATACTGTCTTGATAGGATTGTCAATCAAGGTGTGTATCCACTTCTACCAAAGCTTGATTAATCAGTTATTCTCTCTGGAATTTGAATCTTGATGAGTACCACGTAAAGAGAGAAAAGAATAGGAGATGATTCTCCCCAATGGCAGTGTCCTAATGTTCCTGACACCTAGATCATGGTCTCATTTCCATTTCCATTCTTGTTAAGCTTGGTTCTTAGCTTTTCCATAATTCTGTGGGTGTTTCACACAGGTTCTGTTGCTTGAAATCAATAAGTCTTAACTGACAGTCTTCTCTGAAGATAACCTAGGGATGACTAATAAAATAATATTAATGATTAAAGTTTAATTAAACACTTATTACAGCAAAGGCCTTGGGCAAATGCTTTATAGGCATAATGCCATTTTAATCCTCGCAAACCTTCAAGGTAGGTACATCTTTTATTTCCACTTTGCAGCTAAAAATATTGCAGCTTAGAATGGTTAAATTGCTTTCCAAGGATGTACTCATAGAAGCACAAAAGCTGTCAGTTCCATCTTAAGCCAAAACCTATGCACTCGGCCACTATGCACTCGACAGTAAGAATGAGATTAATTCACTCATTTATTCACCTAACAATTAATGAGTAAATATTTATATTATACCAGGCTCTGTTCTGAAAGCTGTAGAATTGGTGAAGAAAGACAAGACACTCTATGTATGCTTGTGGAGTTATCTCCACATTTGTCTCCAGTGGTGGAGACAAACCATAAACAATCAAAAATAAACAAATAATTGAGCATTGCAGTTTCTGATCAGTACAAAGCAAGAAACTGAAGAAGGGTAAGGGAATAGAATGGGATATATACGATATTGATATCTGATAAAATAGGAGCTATGCAAATACCTAGGACAGGGCATTTGTGACAGACAAGAATGTAAGGATTATCATCCCTGGGGCAGAACTGAGCAAGATGTGTTTAAAAAGCAAAAAGACCCCTATGGCTAGAGAAAAGAGAGGATAAGAGGGATAAAAAAACTAAAGTTAGACTGATAGGTCAAGGCCAGATGACACAGGAACTTTGAGGTTTGGATTCTAGTTGCAGCCCTGTCTCTAACAGTGGATAAAGCAACACACTAACCCTCTTGGTTTTGTTTCCTTATTTATAAATTGAAAACGTAATGTAATAGAGGTAGGAGCAAGGGACCTGAAAGGTCTTTCCCAGACCTGATACTCTATAATGAGATAAAGAATATGATGGATGACAAGGAAAAGGTGAAAACAGAATAATAAATCCAGCTTTTCGCAGTGGTCACCTTAAATGTCTCCATCTTTTTGCATATGAGTAAATGTTCTGGTTTATAAATAAAAGCACCTTTTCCAACTGTTGTAGACCCATCTGATAACTACGTTTAGTTCATGATTCATTAAATGCAAAGAGATGAACCAAATGCTCCTAACATTTAAATCAGGGGAATTAAAAACATTTTACAAATCAGCGAAATGTCTCATCACACTGGTGAAATATTTTGATCCAATGAAGGGTTCAGTTTCAGTGATTAATCAGACACCTCTATGGACTGAATTTTGTTACAACAATAGCTCCAAAAACCAGTTATTTTGAGGATCAGTAGATCAAAGTATCTATGAACTAAAACACATCAAAGTAATACATGAAATGTTGTCACATGCAGAATATAAAGCTAACTTAAATATATTCCTTATGATTACCTCTATTGATACGAAATTTGCCTAGGAGGATGCCTTTGGATGACAACTGTTTGATAAGTAGAGGCCCAGATAATGTCCAGAGTCAAGTTTGCCACCCAGTGTATCCAAGCTCAAGCAAATCTATCTATTCCCTCAAGAAACAATTCAGGAAGAAAGTCTACAGTTGGGAAATAATTACTTAATTAAATATATAAATGAAAAGTGTACAAAGTGCTACAGTAAAAGAGTATAGTGCTGTGGGAGTACATGACAGGCTATGAAACTATTCAACTGTTGGTTCAACCTGGAGAGGAAGTGACTTGTGCTATGATCTGAATGTTTGTCTCTCCCCCAAAATTCATATGTTGAAATCTTAACCCCCAAGGTGGGTTATTAGGAAGTGGGGTCTTTGGGAAGTGATTGGATCATGAGAGTGGCACCTTCATGGACTGGATTAATGCCCTTACAAGAGAGGCCAGGGAGAGAATCTTCACACCTTCTACCACATGAGCACACAGGGAGAAGACACCATTTATAAACCAGAAAGTGGAACCTCATCAGACACTGAAAATGCCAGTGCCTTGGACTTCCCATCCTCTAGAATTGTAAGGAATAAGTTACTGTAGTTTACAAGCTACCACTTCATGGTACTTTGTTACAGCAGCCCAAATGGACTAAGGCGACTTGCATAAGAACAGACAGATAGTAAGCAGCTGAAAGCAAATCTGAACTCGGGCTTTCCAATTTTCAAATGAAATGCTAAGGATAGCTAACATACTTCCAGACTTAATTTAACCTGGAATTTATTCAGTTCCAAAATGCTAAGAATACTTGCTTATGTTATTTAAGAAAATGTATTAGTGGGATACCAGAAACACATGTTCAACACAACTATTGCTTAATTTATTTAATCGCCCCAAGCACTTAAAAAACAAAACCCCACAACTTTGAATCCTTACAGGAAACATTTGTATAAATGACATTAAATGAAGATAACTGCAAAGGATTTGCAATGTTTCGGGTGCATGTGTAACTGAATCTACTTAGGTTGAAATATATTCATAGACAAGTGCTTCTGATGTTAAAATAAAAAATGGGAAAATAATCCATTAAGACGTTGAAGCAATTTTCAACAAAATAGTTATTTGAATGGTTGCTACTTCTCTCAGTTTTCTTATAAACCCCCATGGAACTCAGAATATAGAGGCATATAATAGTAAGTTTTATTCACTGAAGATAACCCAGCAAGCTTTTACTTTTAAAAAGCTTTAAGAAAGCTAAAAATAATGAGAAGAGCTTTTCTTTTCTTTAGTGTTTGGTAAGTTTACCTTCTCTGTGACTTGGTTCAAATACCATATGATTATTCGTTTTAGGAACATATCTCATCAACATATTAAAAAACCCACACAACCATTTATAAATGTTAAGCTATCCTAACCATTATGGAAGATCAGAGTGCTTTGGCAACAATACATGAGAAGAAAGGAGGAAAAAAAAGAGTAACTTCAAAACAAGATTATATGAGGCTTAACATAAAACCTGGTACAAACGTCAAGGATTATGATTACTATGATCATTCCCATTCAAATGTGACCTTTCATCATAAAGTCATTTCAAGTAAGGAGGGTAAGAATACTTTAATCTTAAAGTTTTTAGTGGTTCTTAACAGTTACAGATATGAACAATATTTGATAATTGCAAAATATTTTAATTGGAAAGAACCGTTCAGAGCATCTATTCCAGTTTCCTAAGTAATGACATTTGAGAAGAGTGCTAATTTCAGACTATCATACATAATAAATGTGGAACAGAACTTATTTATTATGAAAAATCCATGGGCTAAAATACGACCCTACTCCCAGACCTCCACAAGTCCCTGAACACCTAAGTCTACTCCATTCTTTGAGATATGGCTCACTGACTCAAAGAAGGAAGGGCTCAAAAGACCATTCACATTAGCCATAATATTCTAACAATATCACAGAACCTATTGTGTGTTTTTCTTTCTAATTCACTCTCTTCCTCTCTTGCTGTCCTCCAGACACAAGAGAAACATCTTGCTTGCACAATACAGTATGCTCAATGGATTAGATAAACTTTTGCTGCAGTTGTTGAAGTTGTTCAATCCATTCATCTCAGACCCATTCCATTTCTTGCACATCATATAAGCACACCCCATTGACTAAGAATAGTTTGTCATTATTTTTCTTACGCAAAGGACTCTTTAAGTTGTACAGAGGTGTTTCTAGATATCAGAGAGTTAATACACTGTTAGAGAAATACAATGATGAATAGAGAAATGAAAGAATTTCTTATACTCAAGAAGTGTTTGAACTTTGGCAAGAGGGGTGGAGAGTTGAAAAGCGCATAGGGAAGACATATGTATCACATACTCTCAAAACAAGTGAGGCCTCATTGATGTTGTATAAGCAAAATCCTACTCAGCACAAAAAAGCAGGAGTTCAATCTGCAGGACCCTGTAAATTTTGCATAGAGGAGACATTTGAGCTTTATAGGACACAGACTTTTCTGATGGAGAAGGGAGAGAATGAATTTCTGAAGAGGGATCAAAACGAGATAAGTAGATAAGTGCACAGTGAATATGGGAAGTTGTGTGGAAATGGTACATAATTTGGAATCATAGTAGGCACACGAAAAACTACTTGTGTGAATTATTATTTTGGTAAAGGCTGTGGAGCAATGAGCAGGGGTAAATAGAACTAGGAAAAGAGGTTGAGATTAACTTTTTAAAAAGAGCTTTGAAGTCTGTGCCATAATCGAGAGTCAGGACTACATCCTGGAAGCGATGAGACTCATCAGAAGTTTTGCAGAGGGGAAGAATTCAGATTTGTGTTTTAGAAAGATAACTTAGGGGAAAATGTGGGGAGAGATGGCATAGAAGAGATTAGTGAGTGAGGCTACTCTAAGAACTGAGCTGTCTTAAGAGTGGAAGCTAAATGTGATGTGTAAATCAAATAGAGCAATGGCAGAGGAGGTAAAAATGGGAATTTGGAAGGGAACTATGAGGTCTGATTGCCAAGTCTGTGAGAAATAATAAGGGAGATATAGAAAGAAAGAATTTTAAAAATGCTCTTTTCTGAATAACTGAGTTTGCACAAAAGCATCTACTGAAATAAGGAATTCCTGCAGTTGTTCCCTCATTCAGACCTCTGAGCAAGTATGTGTAATGCTAGCTACTGCAGATTATCCAATGAAGAGAAAAATCAGGCATCATTCCAGACTCACAGAACATGTCAGACTTCAGATCAGTATTTCAAGTATGAGAGTAAAATTATTCTCCACAATCGAAAACAGAAAAAAGTCAGTAAAACCTGTAACAAATTAGAATTGGATTAGAATTAGAAGGTCATTACTCTAGGGATTCAAATTAGAAAAAGAAAATATTTTACTGATCACTATGTACCCTTCTGTATTGTCTGAAAGTATTATAATGAGAAAATATTACTTTTAACATTTAAAAAATAAATAAAGATTAAAAGTAATTAAAATACATGTAAAGTTCAAGAGACATCCCCTAACGTAATCTCAAAAGGATTCCGAATATAAAGGGAATTCATACATATTTAAAGATGTCCTTGGAGATGCTTGCTTTGGTTGTTGCATAAGATATGCTTAATTTATTTGTCCTTAATGTTACTGGAAAATTTGAAAGAGAGAGAATCCAATTTTTAAGTTGTTTGCTTGCTATTGAATGTGAGATCCTAAAGACATTCATATTTTCTTTCAAATGTGCTGTATTTTTTTTTTTTTTTTTACTTGACTTTTTTGTTGTTGTTTTTTTTTTTTGAGCAAGGTCTCGCTCTGTCACCAGGCTGGAGTGCAGTGGTGTGATCTTGGCTCACTGCAATCTCCGCCTCCCAGGTTCAAGCCATTCTCCTGCCTCAGCCTCCTGAGTAGCTGGGATTACAGGCATGCACCACCACAGCCAGTTAATTTTTGTATTTTTAGTAGAGACAGGGTTTCACCATGTTAGCCAGGCTGGTCTCAAACTCCTGACCTCAGGCGATCCGCCCGCCTCGG
>NW_016816210.1:586614-619215 GCF_001698545.2 Rhinopithecus bieti
CCAGGATGGTCTCGATCTCCTGACCTCGTGATCCGCCCGTCTCGGCCTCCCAAAGTGCTGGGATTACAGGCTTGAGCCACCGCGCCCGGCCTTTACTTTTCTTTAAAAGAATAAAGACAAGCCACATTTATTTTGCTATAAATGAAGATTCAATTAATTGATACATAGTGCCATCCAAACGTGATATCCTCCTCTGAAGAAGCAACTCAATTTTCTGCATGTGTAATTAATTAAAAAATCTATGACTACAAAGGACCTTTCCTTAAAATTTCTGCATTAAAAAGGGCCACCTAGGAAGTGGAGTATCAAAAAATAGCTACCTCCCTTCTATTTTCCTAAGTTCATCAAGGGCGAGGATCATGAAGTATTATTTGGAAGAGTACGAATTATTCACTATTATCTTCTAATGCCTATTTTACAAACATGAGATTTCATTCTATTATGCTGTAGACCTGACATGTTTTCCCATGAGCATGCCTTTTATTATCTTTCAATTAGCATGCAATTTTTTTCTAATTACAAAAGTAATTCAAGTTCAAAGTAGAAAAATTAGAAACTATTCAAAAAAGTGTTAAGAAAACTAAAAGTACCGAGAAAGAAAGAAGGAGCAGCCTCTGACACTCAGAAGTTGGCATGCCACTCACAACTGACCATGTTATTCTCTTGTTGGACATAAACCATCTTACAAAACAACAACTTCAAAGATTACTCTGAGACCATGACAAAATGAGAGAAAGCAAGGCCACTTCATGGTTTTATTTAAGCACAAACAGTGACAAGGTCATTGTGCCTCCCAAGAAATATTAAACACCCCCTCTGTCAGGCAAAATGCATGACTGCTACTTCTTTGCCAATTATCACTTTATATGCACCCTAGTGTGCCCTCTCTATAAATAAGATTTATTAAGGTGCCTAATCATAGAGCTGCTCCCATTTTCCAATAGCACACAATCTAGAGTGAATCCCTGCTTCCTCACACCCTTCCACAGCCACCTAAGCAAACCCCAAACCCTAAAACAGGTCCTTTTTAACACCCTCTTGCTGAGACACCGCACGGTTCTCCATGGTGTGTGTCCTCTTTGGCTCCTTATTATTCAACTTATTCAACTACAGATATTTTTCAGGTATCTTTGATTGGAAGGCACTGACAGTACCTATGATATAATCACTATCACATTCCAATGCATTTCAGCTCTCTGCACTGTAACACAGGTAGTAATTCACAAAAACTAAAAGTTATTGAATGATTAACTGTTCTCCAGTCATTATTCTAAGTGCTTTACTTATATTAACTAATTTAATCATTTCTATAACCCTTAGAAATGGATACTATTACATTTCTATTTTAGAGATGAGAGACAGAAATATAAAGTCGTTATATGTTTGAAATCAAGTATTCTCACCTGTGGCAATATTGTCATTGTGGACTGGATAATTCTTTGTTGTAGTGAGCTGCCCTGTGATTGTAGGATATTTAGCAGCATCCCTGATCTTTGTCCACTAGATGCCAGAAGCACATTTTCCTGACTGTAGGAACCAAAAGAGTCTCTGGACATGGCCAACATACCACCCTGAGGGAAAAAATCACCCCTAGTTAAGAACTGCGGCTTTAAAGGACTGGGATCATACTGCATATGATTTTATTTCTAGTGTTTTAATTTGAGATTTTATTGTAAATTCATTCCCACCAGTATTATATTTTTTAAAAAACAAAATTTTAGTAGGCATAAATTTTAATCAGTGCAGATGTACATATACCTCAATTTATTTTAATATTCCCCACCATGGAATATTTCCCGTTTGCAATTTTTTTTGCTGTTGAAAACAATTTCACAAGAAGCATCTTTGCACACAAATTATTTTCTGTTTATCTAATTTCTTTCCTTGGATTTGATTAGCAAAAGGAATTATTGGACTATAGGATATCTTTAAATTGTTTTAAAAAAGATATATCTTTTTACTTTATATATCTATTTGTTCCACTAATTAAACAAGATATATGTCTCTCTACTAATTCTTTGAACAAGCTTATTAAGTTTCATTACCATTGTTTTGCTAAAGTATTTGTTAGGTCAATCTTTGCTATATTTCAAGAGCACCATATTTGGAACCAAAAGTCCTGCATTCACACTTGAACAGCCACAGGTGGCACAAACAAAGGGTAAATGGAATGCAGTGGTTGGAAAATGAGGCCTAAGAGACTGAAAACAGCAAACTTCCAGAGAATCTTTCATGCTAGAAATAGTGGGTTGAACAGTATCTCAAAAATTCCCATCCATACAGAACCTCAGGATTGGACTTTATTTGGAAATACAGTCTTTATGGATATAATTAGTCAAGATGAGGTCAGACTGAATTAGTGTAAGCCACAGCCCAACGACTGGTATCCTCACAAGCAGATGAAAGTTGGGGCCCAAGCACAATGGCTCGCTTTTGTAATCCCAGTACTTTGGGAGGCTGAAGCAGGAGGATCACTTGAGACTAGGAGTTTGAGACCCACAGGGTCAACAGAGTGAGACTCTGTGTCTACAAAAAAAAAAAAAAAAAAAAAAAAAAGCCAGATGTGGTGGTTCACTTTTGTACTCCCAGCTCTTTGGGAGGCTGAGGTGGGTGGATCACTTGAGGCCAGGAGTTTAACACCAGCCTGGGCCACATGGCGAAACCTCATCTCTACAAAAAAGTACAAAACTTAGCTGGGTAAGTCCCAGCTACTCAGGAGGCTGAGGTGGGAGGATCCTGTGAGCCAAGGAGTTTGAGGCTGTATTAAGTTGTGATTACACCAGTGCATTACAGTCTGGGCAACACAGCAAGATCCTGTCTTGAAAAAAAAAGGAAGACAGAAGTTGTGACACAAACAAAATGCCATATGAAGATAGAGAAACACAGAGGGAAGGCAGCCATGTTAGAAACAGAGACAGAGTCTGACTAGAGTGATGCTGCCACAAGCCAAGGAATGCCAAGGATTGATAACAACCACAGAAGCCAGGAAGAAGCAAGAAAGGATCCTTTGCTAGAGCCTACGGAGAGAATGTGGCTTTGGCTGGCACCTTCATTTCACATGTCTCGCCTCCAGAACTGTGAGAGAGTACATTTCTGTTGTTTTAAGTCACCCAATTTGTGGTACTTTGCTATGTCAGCTTGAGGAAACTAATATACTAGAAAAAATTACTCCCCCAATCAAAAGCAATGAAAGGAAATTCAGCAGGAAGTTCTTAGCCCAAGAAAAGGAGCTCAGTAATCTGAAAGTGGGTTGTACTTTACTTCCAAGAAAGAAGATTAATATATCTATGTTATTTATTATCCATAGTATTGCTTTTACTATCACCATCATTTTATAAGGGAAATGATATTTTAGTGCCAATGCAGAAATAATCTGAGAATATCAACACATTCAGGTTTCACTTTTACAAATTCTTAATTTCTTCATTTTGCTAAGGACAAGTAAAAAAATCAGTCATAGATTAGCACAATTCAACCCCGGATTCATTAAATCTTTGCCAATTCCAGTCTATTTGCAAGGATAATGGTCCTCAAATCTTCTTTTCAGAGAGTAACCACAATATACATAGGAAAGTACACATGACACAAACAGCATTTTACAAACCTTCTCCTAGAAATAAAACATTCTCTTATTTGCATTTCCTTAATGTGTTCACCTGTACAACTGATTTGTTTACTAACGAACAAATCATGAAAATTTAGTGCTAAAATAAAATCTAGAGACCCCAATTCAGTCTCCTCCTTATCCTAAGGACATACTGAGATCCTGAAAGCAGAGGGCATATTCTCGGATTCTCAATTAGCACAGAGCATATCTACCATTATTTAAAACCAAATCCATTTAACTCCACACTTACGATTCATTCCACTCTTCCCCTTTGCCTTTGTTGATTTGCTGCCTGTTTCCCATTTTCATGTTTTATCTACCCAACTAAATGCCATGCTCTTTAGGATCAAAGACCATTTCTAGGCTCTCCTTCCATGAGGCTCTCCCTGGCTAAGCATTCAGTGCCTGTTTAAAATAGATGTGGAAGAAAAGAAACAGGTGCCAAGAGACTGATGATCTATTTTGATGAAAGTTCTCCTGCTATAGCAAGACATCCCTTCCTCTGTCCTGACAACAAACTATTTGGTGAATTCAGGTGCCTTTGTCCCCCATTCAGGTCCTCCTCCTTCTTGTTCTGTCTTCTTTTGTGCATTAGTGATGAGTATTTCCTCCCAGGTTTGCTACGACTAGATATATTTGGGTTGGGTAAAAATTGTAAAGTTGTTCTGGGTTTCTTTCAACTATGTTTTCTTTCTATATCAAAAGGAAGACAATAACAAGAAGGACAAGGGAAAGAGGTAAGACTGCCGTGGAAAAAAAGTTGAGGTATTTATTTTTGGGGTCACCAGAGAGCACTGTATTCATCATCTAACTGCATTGCTCTTTCCCTGCAGTGTGAGACACTGAAAAACACCCCAGGCAAGAGCTCTAGGGACCTAGTTTACATCTAAATGAGGATCCTTCATTCTCCAAGATTCCATTTTCACACCCACAGTGTGGGAACTCTAAATTGACCCTCTTTAGCTAACAGGGTGTTTATGAGGGTCAAATATCACAAATGTGTTTTATAAGCTATATAAGGTGATATGTGAAAAACAAATAATTGTTGGTTCACTAGTTAAAACAGGTAAATAACTCCCTTCTAGGGGAAAAACACAAAATGTTCATTAAATTCACTAAACAAATACCAAGTGTTCCCAGTAAAGAAATATTGCTGGCATTAGCAAAATCCATTTGTCCAATTCCCTTGATTCCTTTTCTTGCTTCTCTGTAACTCTGATTGAAAATGTGATGACATTCCTCAGTTGGTAGTTGCTGTCACATTAACGTATTGATTAGGTGATGGTTTTTCCAAACACCTTGTAAGGAAATTGGAAATATCCATTCACAAGCAGCCTGTATATAAAGAGTATGAAATAAATAACTATGAACATTCATCTTTGCCATTTTTCAGCTCCCTTTGCTAAGGTAAGAAATCAGTCTTCGTGGTTCAGATTGACAACTTTTTATCTTAACCATTAGTATTAGACAAAAGATCAGGACAGCATTAATTTACTCTCAAAGCACAGAAAGGTAATCCAGAGATTTGTCTCTAAACCTTTTCGATAATGTGTGCCATTAACAAAATACATTTGAGCATATACCCCCAATATATGTGTTTTTGGTAAATTATACATGAATTAGTTTATTAGTGTATTATGCACTTTAGAAAACATACAGAAAGTTTTGTTAAAGGCCTTTTCTGCATCTATTGAGATAATCATGTGATTTTTGTCTTTGGTTCTGTTATACGCTGGATTACATTTATTGATTTGCGTATGTTGAACCAGCCTTGCATCCCAGGGATGAAGCCCACATGATCATGGTGGATAAGCTTTTTGATGTTCTGCTGGATTCAGTTTGCCTTTATTTTATTGAGGATTTTTGCATCGATGTTCATCAGGGATATTGGTCTAAAATTCTCTTTTTTTGTTGTGTCTCTGCCAGGCTTTGGTATCAGGATGATGTTGGCCTCATAAAATGAGTTAGGGAGGATTCCCTCTTTTTCTATTGATTGGAATAGTTTCAGAAGGAATGGTACCAGCTCCTCCTTGTACCTCTGGTAGAATTCAGCTGTGAATCCATCTGGTCCTGGACTTTTTTTGGTGGGTAGGCTATTAATTGTTGCCTCAATTTCAGAGCCTGCTATTGGTCTATTCAGGGATTCAACTTCTTCCTGGTTTAGTCTTGGGAGAGTGTAAGTGTCCAGGAAATTATCCATTTCTTCTAGATTTTCTAGTTGATTTGCGTAGAGGTGTTTATAGTATTCTCTGATGGTAGTTTGTATTTCTGTGGGGTCGGTGGTGATATCCCCTTTATCATTTTTTATTGCATCTATTTGATTCCTCTCTCTTTTCTTCTTTATTAGTCTTGCTAGCGGTCTGTCAATTTTGTTGATCTTTTCAAAAAACCAACTCCTGGATTCATTGATTTTTTGGAGGGTTTTTTGTGTCTCTATCTCCTTCAGTTCTGCTCTGATCTTAGTTATTTCTTGCCTTCTGCTAGCTTTTGAATGTGTTTGCTCTTGCCTCTCTAGTTCTTTTAATTGTGATGTTAGAGTGTCAATTTTAGATCTTTCCTGCTTTCTCTTGTGGGCATTTAGTGCTATAAATTTCCCTCTACACACTGCTTTAAATGTGTCCCAGAGATTCTGGTATGTTGTATCTTTGTTCTCATTGGTTTCAAAGAACATCTTTATTTCTGCCTTCATTTCGTTATGTACCCAGTAGTCATTCAGGAGCAGGTTGTTCAGTTTCCATGTAGTTGAGCGGTTTTGATTGAGTTTCTTAGTCCTGAGTTCTAGTTTGATTGCACTGTGGTCTGAGAGACAGTTTGTTATAATTTCTGTTCTTTTACATTTGCTGAGGAGTGCTTTACTTCCAACTATGTGGTCAATTTTGGAACAAGTGTGATATGGTGCTGAGAAGAATGTATATTCTGTTGATTTGGGGTGGAGAGTTCTGTAGACGTCTATTAGGTCCGCTTGGTGTGGAGTTGAGTTCAATTCCTGGATATCCTTGTTAACTTTCTGTCTCGTTGATCTGTGTAATGTTGACAGTGGAGTGTTGAAGTCTCCCATTATTATTGTATGGGAGTCTGAGTCTCTTTGTAAGTCTCTAAGGACTTGCTTTTTGAATCTGGGTGCTCCTGTATTGGGTGCATATATATTTAGGATAGTTAGCTCTTCTTGTTTAATTAATCCCTTTACCATTATGTAATGGCCTTCTTTGTCTCTTTTGATCTTTGATGGTTTAAAGTCTGTTTTTCAGAGACTAGGATTGCACCTCCTGCCTTTTTCTGTTTTCCATTTGCTTGGTAGATCTTCCTCCATCCCTTTATTTTGGGCCTATGTGTGTCTCTGCATGAGAGATGGATCTCCTGAATATAGCAAACTGATGGATCTTGACTCTTTATCCAATTTCCCAGTCTGTGTCTTTTAATGGTCATAAAAAAGGATGAATTCGTGTCCTTTGTAGGGACATGGATGCAGCTGGAAACCATCATTCTCATCAAACTATCGCAAGAACAGAAAACCAAACACCACATGTTCTCACTCATAGGTGGGAAGTGAACAATGAGATCACTTAGACACAGGAAGGGGAACATCACACACTGGGGCCTATTGTGGGGAAGGGGAAGGGGAGGGATAGCATTAGGAGATATACCTAATGTAAATGACGAGTTAATGGGTGCAACACAGCAATATGGCACATGTATACATATGTAACAAACTTGTATGTTGTGCACATGTACTCTAGAACATAAAGAATGAATGAATAAATAAATAAATAAATAAATAGAAAATATACAGAAAGTTAAAGGCTAGAAGTTCAAAATCTCTAAATGTAAATCTCTTAATGTTTTCCTACAGCACCTGATTAGTCTTGCTCACCTTTCTGTAGTATGAAACCCCCGTATTTGAAGCCACAGTTCTATCATATCAAGGATATATGTGTTAACAGTGGTAAGAATCATCTGCTTGTACTGTGTTCTGTCTCAAATAATAACTATGCTTCATGCTATATGGTTATGCTAATAGGACTCATCAAGAAATTGATCCATTCCCCACTGTACACATTTGTTCATTACCCATTGGAGCACCAGGGCATTGCCTGATGTCCAAATTTTTCAGTGGGCATTGATTGGGCTGGAGCTTCTGGTGATTTATTGGTCTTCCCAGATGAAACAGTCAACCTCAAATGCCCTCTTTCTCTACAACTTTTCTTTGGGGGCTAAAAATACAGTTTGGTTTAATGCACTTCCAAGCTTTTGCACCAAAATACATGCACTAGTGGGGGAGAGGAAATAAGCATCCCCAGAGTCAAGTTATAACCTAAGAGGTTGTGCTGAAAAATATACCCACACATTCAGAAACCCTCTCTCAAGCCACTCAGAAATATTAACTATATATAACTTCATAAACTGCAAAATTCCTTTGAACTTTCACTTCTACTTGATTTGTATTCTGTTCTTAAGCCATTTTTTATTTTAATTTTAAAAAGTTTTAAAATCATAGATGCCAAACAAATGAAGATCTTCAGGGAGATAGTTCATGTTTATTGCTGTGCATATTCTCATTCTACCCAGGGTTTTGCTCACCCAGTTAGAGCAACTCAAGTGTGAGGAATAAGGACTGAACTGGGAGATGGGGGTTCAGGCACATCCCTGCCACATTGTTCACTGTCCACCTGTGGGACATTGACACATCACTTAACTTCTCTAAATCTCCTCTCATGGTGTCAAGAGACAATTCATGCCTGCCAAAGCTCTTCCTTCCTGGTCACCTCAAAGATCCTGTCCTGTAAACCCACAGCGTTAAAACTCAATGGAGCCCTAACAATCAACAAACATGTTAAGGATGAAGAAACAGAGGGTCAGAAAGGTTGACCACTTGCCAAAATCATAGAGCCAGTTAGTATTTTCAAATACTAAAATGGTGATTTTGTGTTGAAAAGAAAAATTACTTAAAACAAGAAATTAATTTTCCCTGAAAGTCCTAGCTGTATATCAAGAACTAAACCTGTGTCTTAAGGACAAGTCCACTGCCCTTTCCAGAGTACATGTCTCTAGTCCTTACACATAGTAGGTGCATTAAGCATTCTGGTAAAGATGAACTGAATTACTCTAGCCAAGATAGTACTTAGAAGCTACACTTGATTTCATTCTTATTACACCCTTTTAATGCCTAACACATTTGGTAAGTATTTTCTGATGGCCACAGAGAGGGTTTCTATGTGTCAGTATTTTTCAGCACTGCCTGTGATTATGAAGAGTTTGAATCAAATGCTGTCTGTTGACCAACGTTTATTATATAGTTTTGAAAGTGTTGTTTTCACCTGAGTTCAGGTTTCTTTCTATATTTAACCAGCTAGAATCCTCAGAGGCTTCACATCCCATTTGTATTTTGAATCTGTCTTGCACTGACTCTTCAGCCTCCCCTTTCTTTTCCCCTTTCTTTCCAGAGAAGAAAGATTGTGTCCCTTTCTTTCCAGAGTCTCAGCCCACTACCTCTCTACTGCTACCCCCCTCAGCACTTATGCATGCATGCTCAAACCTTTCCCTTCTTAAATAAAACAAGGCAAAACATCTTCCATCCTATATACTTTCTCTACTGTACCCCAACTCTTTCCCCTAAGAGCCAAACTTCTTAATAGAGTTGTCTGTACACACTGTGTCCTATTTGATCATTTTGTGTTTTTTCTTCACCTAACAAAATCTAGCTCCTGACCTCCACAGAAACTGCTCTCCCTCAAATTACAACTACTCTCTTGGTTATTACCAAGAAATACCATATTTCAAGTAATCCAGCTGACATTTTTGAGGCCTTTCTGCAACACTGGACACTGTTAACATGCTCTCCCTCCTTGGCTTTTGTGACCAACCTCCCGTGAGATTCCAACCTCCTTAGACACCGTGTTTTTGTCCAGGGCTCCTTTTCCTTACCTTACCCATTAAGTATTGGTATTGCCCAAGGCCCTGTTCTAGTCCATCTTCTCTTTTCACTGTTACCACCCCCATCGCTTCAAATTATCTCCTACATGGTAATGAATATCAAGTTCAGCACTCCAGCCAGACCCAAGTATAAAATGCCTCCTAGATAGCTTCACTTACCAGAGTAGTGGATTGTCTGAGGCTCCACACAGATTCCTTATTTGAGGCTGACCTATCCACCCCACTGTCCTACAGCTGCTTGGAACATAAGATGCTGACTGCTGACAGCTGTGTCCCTCGCTGGACATTGCTTTCATCCTCTGACGACTGCACCAAGAGTATGCCGCCTCCCAGAAGGCAGCGCATAGCATATGACTGGCTAATATGGAAATATAAAGGCCAGACCCAAGAAAGCAAGAGTCTCAAATTTCAGACTCTGATGTGCCATTCAGAGCTTCATGTAGGGCTGGTTGGTACCTCGGCTGCAACTAAATAGTGACTCTGTTTTTCTCTTTGCCAGTTCCTCTCTCCTCACTTTTCTATAGGACTGTCTCCTTGGGAACTCCCTAATAAATCTTCCACATTCAACTCCCCAGCTCAGCGTCTCCATCACAGGGAACTACAATCACTACCACAAGAAAACTCATCATACTCCCCTATAAACTCCTTTCTCCTCCTTTTCTTCTCCACTAATATTCACCATCTCAGTAAGCCACACCATCATCCTTCTAGTTGCTCAAGTCAGATATCTGGGACTCATCCTCGACTTCTTCCCCACAGTCTACTCAACAAATATTGTCAATTCTACTTCCTAAATGCTTCCAGATTAATCTTTTCTTTGTTCTTATTACAACTTCATCAGTTTAGGAAAAAATCTCCTCTCCCAAGACTATTGTAGTGTGTCCCAACCAGGAAGCCAGGGATAGATGTTGATCATCTCATTGCTGAGGTGGCTGAATGGGGTGTCTGAGGCAGCCAGGACATGCCACTCATTGCCTCTGTCCAAGAATAATTTTCATTTAGGGTTCTAAATCACCACAAATGTCCTACTATGTGTCATGCAATATTTTCATTTTGTAGGTACGCCATCCTGTGAGAAAGGCTAGAAACACTGCTATTGCCACAGGGTCCTAATTGGTCACCCTGTCACATGTCTCTCCTCCCATGCAAAGTAGAAATTTCCTTCAAGACAGGGAGTCTGTTTTCCAGTGTTCAGCCTAAGACTGGCATACAGTAAGCACTCACCAAATACTTGTTCACTCAATCAGTAAATGAATCAATCCATTTCAAAAGAAGAAATGAATTAAAGGGTGAAAGAAAGGAAAGAAATACTGAAAAGAAAATAGGAAAAGGGAAGGAAACCAGTTTCTCATCCTTCCAAGGGTCTTGTCCTTGATGTTGAATGGATTGCCATGATGAATGATCTATTTTAGAAGGTAAAACGGATGTTGGCAAAGGTCTGGAGAAGAAGGTTTTAAAATATAGCTGCATTTTCTTTGTTTTTTTTTATTTTTCAGTTTGTAATCTCCAGGAGGGCTTATAATACCAGTTTTTGCAATAATGCAGTTTACCCAACAGAGAGGAATCGATAAATACTAATTAATGATAATAATTAAGGAGGAATAAGTAGGTGGAAGACTGAACTAGAATGACTAAGTAGGTTTCTTTCATCTGAGGCAAATCCCTCTCTGTAATGAAAGTTTTGTACCATTGGCCCTGCCTGTTGCATTATAATTATTTTCCATAGTGGAAAACACAGGCCAATAAGTGGAAAAACAGATGTTCATGTCGTAACTCAATCATGCACTAGCAATGTGACCTTGGGAGAGGCACTTAATCTTTTTGAACTTGCATATCTTTGTCTATAAGAAGAAAAGATTGGCATAGATGATGTTCATGTCCACTTCTAGCTCTAAAATTCTATTCTGTTCTGTCATATGTTATTTTTAGTTTCTTGATGCCTGTCAATTCAGTGCTTTCTACAAACTGGAAAAGGAATTCAAACTGGCTAGCGTTTTATTAGAGTTAACTAAAAATAAGCTTTAAAGCAAGAGACAGCAAACCGCTCTGTGGAAACAATGCATATCAATCAGTAATCTGGAAGCTTTTTGCAGAAACGATTTTCAACCATCCTCTCTTTACCTCTCAAAGTATGTGCTTCTAACAGGAAAGAGGTCAGAAGCAGACACACATATACACATATTCTTTATGAAGCTGACATATGGAGGAGAAGGGGGAAGATAAAACATGAAAATTTAGGCAACTATTGACTGGTAGAGATTGCATAAAAGGGAAGTCTGGGAGAAAAACTGGATCAGAAATTGAAATCCAATGGTTATTGGCAGGCACTAATTGGATCTATGCATCTCTCCCCCATTGCTCTGCTTCAATTAGAAGGAAAAAACTATATGATAAAGTAGAGAGGTCCAGTTTGGTGTTCTAGAAATATGTGGCCCCACAGTTTCCTGGATGCATCACTTTATGGTATTTATTTATTTATTTATTTGTTTATTTATTTATATTTCTTTTGAGATCGAGTCTTACCCTGTCCCCCACGCTAGAATGCAATGGCGCGACCTCGGCTCACTGCAACCTCCGCCTCCCAGGTTCTAGCAATTCTCCTGCCTCAGCCTCCTGAGTAGCTGGGATTACAGGTGCCTGGCACCACAACTGGCTAATTTTTGTATTTTTAGTAGAGACAGGCTTTCACCATGTTGGTCAGGCTGGTCTCAAACTCCTAATCTCAGGTCTTCCGCCCACCTTGGCCTCCCAGAATGCTGGGATTACAGGCATGAGCCACCGTGCCCGGACCCCACTTTATCCATTTTTAAACTATTCTGGTAATTTTCATTTATGGATTAGCTTTCAGGATATCATTATTACTATTTTCTTTTTCTCTTGTATAAACGAGAGAGACATTCCTATCAGAATTTAAATCTCATAAGCTAAATTATTTTCCATTTCTTTTGAGGAAGGTGAAATATGAAAAAGAATCAACTAAATAAGAAATTGGGCCATTGTCATATTTGGCCATCCAGCAAATTTCCTAAGGCACGGCAAATCGGGAAGCACAGTATGAGTTAGAGATCAAGAGAATTATAGCCAAAAAATAGAATACAAACATATGCTGTTCTTAACAGGGTAAATGAAACCATTAACTCCTGCTTCAAGGGAATTCTCTCCTGTGGCCAGATCCACTAAGAGAAGCCAAAGGACTCTTTGAAAATTTCTTATCACTTGGTCACATTAGAACAGCTCTAATTCTGGAAGTTAAAAAATAAATAAATAAATAACAGTACTCCTTCTTGGGGAACAGAAGATTTCAGCTAATCTTTGTAGAAATGGAAACTCTTGGCCATGTTTCCACTAGAGTGGGTTCTCTGCTCTGAGAGCAAGGTGAGCTGTCTCCTGATAAGCTGTCTTTCTGCCTGACATCTTGGTATTCCTGGGAGTAAAGTTTCTGGGAAAATGTTGTTTGCTATGTAGAAAAGTCTACTTTCTAATTGGTTAGGCTGTATGTATTATTTCCATTGAAAACATATCCTTTATTTCTCAATCTTCAATTTTCAACTTTACTCACTCATACTATTCAAAGTACCAATAATGTATACTAAGAATAGCTAGCATTAAATTACTTACTACAGGCCAGATACCATCTCAGATGCTTTATATGCAACCAACTATCCATTCAGTCCTCACCACAGTTCTATCAGGTCAGAATATACAACCTTCAACCTTGTTTAACACAGGAGGCCACAGAGGCCCAACCTCACATACACTGAGCTATTCTCCTGCATGGAGTCAACGTAATCCCTTTTAGGTAGTAGTGAGTGAAAATGGTTTCCATTTGGCACTGATCAAATGGAGTCAGAGGTGAGAAGTGCAACCAAAGATCACTGGAAACGTAAGAGTGGTGGATGTCTGGGGGTCAGATGAGAAAGTTAGGGCCAAAATATGAAATTCAAATGCAAGCTGCCTTTGATGCATAATGACTGGTTTTACTTTCATTGTATCAGACTCGGAAATGCTCTACAGATGTATTTTTTAACAAGACAGGGAGGAATTATAGAAGAGCAAGAATGTCACAATTTAAGCAAAAGCAATTAGAAGAAAGCCAAGAGCTAGTCCATCTAGGTAATCTTAGGCAAATGGCTTCATCCAAGGCCTCATCTTTCACTGGGTCTGGAATGCACATAGCACTCCTCGCCCTTCTCACTTCAGTAGACATTTGTGAGAAGCACAGGAAGTAACCATACTGAAAGAATTTTGAAAAAGTTTGAATGTTCCATAATTGTTACTGTTAATGTCACTCCTATTTAAACTTTTCTTTGAGATTCTATGGCTGTAAACTGGAAAAATCACCATAGGACAATCTGATACACTTCTGAGACTTTTCTCAAAAACAATGCAAGTTTTGTATCTGAGCTATATTACAGTCCTCCTATAATATAAAAGAAACACCACATCAGGTTGGAAAAATGCAGGTCAATTCAGACCTGATGTTCACATTAAATCTGAGGACAATCTGGGACAATGACCCGCTTCACACCTCTTCGATTATCAAACACCAAAAACAAGACTACCCCAGGCCATGATGATCAGGGTGCTGGGGCAACCTACAGTGAAAACTCAAGATTAGAGACCTCATGTCAAACTTATTAAAAAATAATAGTTCGTTATTTTTTAAGAACTTTCAAATAAACCCTAAATGTATCCACTAAAACATAAGCAGAATAAACCCAAGACTTATTTCTGAGAGAAATTATAGTACAGATACCTTTTCTGTTTTTTTATGTTTTGTTACAAATCATTGAATTTTTCACTTGTCCCTAAAACTCTCTTAATGAAAACATCTACAAACAAGGCTCATGGGAAATAACAGGACTCTGCTATGAAATTGCAACAAAACATTACTTACTTTCTTTGCTTATACCTTGGGTCTATGTGTGTACGTTTGTGTTTCACACTTGCTAAGAATTCAATTTGTACAATGAACATATGGCCTCTGGGGCTTCTAAAAATGGCTGCTTAAGTGAAGATAATTATTTCTGTAAAGTATTTTTCTCCTACATATCTATGAAGACACCTACTGCTTAACTTCAAAAGGAAGCTACCCCTCTCTCTCTTTCACACACCAATTTTGGTACATCGTACCCATTGGGCAGTCAAGAAGTGACTCAGATTTCACTTTCATCAGGAACCTTTCCCAAGCCTACATTTGGAAGTGCTGTGTGGCATAATGTCACACATATGAAATGTACTCAAACACCAATTTAAATATAGTTTTTCTGCTGTAAACTTTTGAAATGTTTCAAATAATTTAGGTTTTGAACTTCTTTGGTAATGAGTAACTCATTTGATATATGACTGCTTGAGAATGTGAGTCCTGCTCAGGTATTATTAACAAGTGAGAAAAACCTAAACCACAAATTGTTTTCAAATGTAAATCAATTTTTAAGAGTATAAAATGAAACAATACATAAAATTGATACAATGCTATGTTTTGTAGACATTGAATTAAACATTGATTTTGATTTTATGGATTTCATCCTGCATTCAGTAGCCACCGATTTATATTTTTTCTTCTAGGTCCCATGTCTACTATTCTAGGGCCTTGTATATAGTTCATCCATCTTTCAGTTTTATCATTATATATTTAGTCATGGATTACTTTAAACCATGCATTTTCAATGGGGGAAATGTCACCCCTAAAGGGAGGAAAATGAGTTCTTTGGGAATGAAAAACCTTACTCTAATTGTGTGTGAAGCATAGACACACATAGAGTACATAAACAGATATCCAGTACATCTAAGGAATAAAAATTTCCTGAGGTTGAGTCTATCAGGAAAAAAATATCTCAAAAGTGTCCTTGTAGGGGTGACAATGAGGAAAAGGCTGAGAATCACTGCTTTGGGTTGTTTTAATATGCTTTATATGTATCCCTTTCATTTTTCCAACAGAATTGAAGCCACTTAAGAGCAGGGATTGCATCTTCTATTTCTCCTGAATGTTTACACCTCACACTCAAAGGTCCCAACATTATTTTATCACCCTCCTGGGAGTACACTGTGGTCTAGTTTCATGCAACTTTCAAAATTTAAAATAATGCAAATTCCTTCAAACTAAAAATTTCCCAAGAATTGCATGATTTCAAAGCTGGTAAGCCAAGTGAATTGTTAATCATCTTCACTGCCAGGTAATAGCATTAACAGTATAGAAATTCCTTTCACCTTTTGTAAGAAACAAATTATGTGAAGTCTCTAAGAACACTTCTCTCCAATAAAATGAATTGTCATGTGCTGGAATCTGTTGAAGCATACTTATAGGAGCTTAATATATGTTTTTAAAGTAGGAAGTTTGGAGGTATTTTTTAAAAATTGTTTATTATACATAAAGGTATTCAGCAGAAAATAGGTTAGCCATTGAATTATCATGTCCATTGTTCTTTATTGCCTGTGATCAAGGATACAGATATCACAGTGGCAGGGCTATCTATCATATGGAATGCTGAATTAAATAGACCTTATTACATTTCTAGTACTGGGAACAGCCAGCTGAGGTAGGAGCCAAGAGACATATCTCAATGCCATCTAGAGCACTTGGCTCTCAGCATCTGACCTAGAGCCTGGCACACAGTAGGCATGAAAATAAGTTATTTGTTAAATGGATGTAAGAACTTTGTCAGAGTATTAGAGTAACACTAGATGCTGGAAGGCAATCCAGCATCTATTGTGATGACAGTATATGGTTCCATTGGTTACACACATTCACAGCTTCATCAACATTTGATGGCAAACCTGTGAAGGGCTCCTGGCACACCTGAACACCACAATAATAATTCAAGACACAACACTGTGAAAGGCAAGAGAAGATCCAAGGTTTCTTCCATTCACTAGCACTGAGAACAAATTTGGGCAATTTGCTCATGTCCCTGGACCTCGATTTTCTCTTTTATAAAATAAGGGCATTGGATTAGTGATCCCAAAAGGCCAACATTCTAACTGTAAGCACAATGAAAGCTTATCAACAATTTCTCACAGTCAGCTTTGGGTTTCGATTTCTAGCCTATATTCATGAGACTAATAAATGTTAGCAGCAGGGAAGCTGTTTCCATGGTCTTGAAATCACTGCTTCTGGATTTTCAAGATGAGCACAGACTATGCAGAACTCTTCCACTCAAATCAGGCCATGCCTGCCAAAATCAGCCACATTTCCACAATATTATAATTTTAGAACTTTTTTTTAAAAAAGAATCCTACTTCAAATATAATTTAATATAATGAGTACAAGTTTTGTCTGACATGGTCTGAAGAAGAGAATGACACTTTTCTCACTCTCAAGGTAATTATAATCTAAAAACAGAAACTAGAACTATAAAGCAATTAAATAACAAGGAGGGATAATATATGTTAACATTTTTAATTGAATATATTCAACAGCAAAGATTTAAAGATTAGATAATTAGTGCTATGAATGGTCAGACCGTGAAGAGGTTGATGTTAAGTGGATTTCCCTAAAAGGTTCAGCAAAGGAGGCTTGCCTTGGAATAATAGGATCCTAGTCTAAAGTTGATTTTTTTTGTCATGTTCTTCTAATTTCCTCCTCCATATTTTGCTCTCTGGAGTCACAAAGATCAATTGAAATCCCTCTTCCAGATGAAATCACGCAAGTCATTTGCAGACAAGGTAATCCCTGGCTTGTCTCTTCACCTGGTGATCATTCTCTGCTCCTCCAGCACTTTTTTGCAAAAGAATTTGTCTAGTCTGTACCCATCTCATCTCCCATCACCATCCTTGTTTCTGCTCAAAAGGTATCCCCTTTCCTAAGCCTCTTTGAGTTGAGAAACCCAAAGTTGAGTTACCAAAGAGTAGGAAAGACTGTCAGGAATCATCTTAAAAAGAGAAAAAAGTTTGAAAAGACATTGACAATATCACCACTGTAGAAATACATCACAATGCAAAAGTTGGGAGAAATACAAGATTTAAAACACAGATTCAGACATGGACACGTTCTTAGAAGGAACATTGGTAGTAAGTTTTCTTTCTAAAGACTTAAATGCCAAGAATGAAAGGAAAATAGAAGAAAGAGAATTTAAAAGAGAAGAATTTACAAAGAAACAAAAGTAATTAAGAAGATAAGAAAACTAGAAATACAAATTTAGGAAGAGAATTGGGATGGAAACAAGCTAAAAAATACACAGATTAGAAAGAAAGAAAGAAAGAGAAGAGAAGGAAGAGGGGAAGAAAAGCCAGCCAGCCAAGACTAAAATGAATTGGCTATCACACTGGCTTTCAAAGAAAATTAATGTAAATAAAATGAAGGCCATGTAATGAGGAAAACATACATTCAACACAACAATCTGGCTCCCTAGTTGTGCTTAAAATATAGCCACAAAAAAATATATGAATTAGAACAAAATGACTTACTGTGTGGTTGCCGCACATGGAGCAGGCTGTGCCGCTTCAATCTGGCACTGTTTGAAGAAACTAGTCTCGAATGCCATTTGGACAGAACCCAAAGTGTTCATGCCCCAATAGGAAGCACAAATTGTTAAAAGTAAAATGTTGAAGGCATTTTCTCTGTTGGTGTGTAATTTCTCAATGTTATTGCCAGCACAAGAAATGCTTTGAAGGTGAACAAAAGCTAATGAAGCACTGTAACAAACACTAGTAGTGCTTGTTAATGCATCTAACCTTTCTCAGGTTTCCTGAGTCTCTTTTTATTCCTCTACAAGTCACTCTGTAGAGCTGCTTGAGCACACATTGGGTTCCACCGGTGAGGCATCTTTTCATCTCTTTAGTATGGTAGGCTCAAGAGCACACAAGTCACTTATTCACTGTGAAGTTCCAGAAACAAAGGAAGTATCAGTTCCACCAAAGTGGAGAATGAGTGAGTGACGTCACTGACCATCTTTTCCATTTAAGTCTAATTCAAGGAGAAGAAAGGTACCTGGAAAGAGGAAAGTGTTATGCACAAAATCTTAGGGCAAGAGATAGAGTGGGCAATGTGGTGAAGGTTTTCCAGCCTCCCAAATTGGGGCCACTCCTTTAGAGAGAGGGCTGTAGGTGGCAGCAGAAAAAGCTGTTTCCCCAAGAAATCTTGTGAGATGCAGTGTACAATGGACCAGGTATATATCCCAAGTGACAAAATGTAACACCGATTGGAGTGCAGGGCCATTCTCTTTATTTTTTCACGCCACATGGCTTAGATTTAAGTCCTCAACAATGAAATACTTTCAGAATTCTAGGAGATACCACTTTTGTAGCATTTGGTGTTCTCTTGGTGGGTTCTGGCAATAGTGGAGGAGACAGGCACAAACAAATGAATTCAAAAAAGAGGATATCTGAGCCAGGGAAGCAGCAAAATAAGTAGAATATGGTGGTCATCACATGGGGAATGTGGCTGATGGAGAGGCAGCTCAAACACTTCCAGGACTCTGGAAAAGACTTGACAGTGGGTGGGATGCACAACACAAACAGGTGTAAATAGGAATCAGAGTGTGTGAAATACAAATACTGTCATGAACTTATTTGCACCCAGAGGTTATTAAGGCCAGAACGATGTTTAGATTTCATCCCATTTATATTTCCTTATGATTTGGTAATTTTATGTGAGTCTTGGTAAAGACTTATTCTGGGGGAAATATACACACACACACACACACACACACACACACATATATATATATACACACACACAGTATACTCATATAAGTTAGATAATCTTATATAAATTTTAACAATAAAATGTAGAAATGAAGCCATTGGAAAGGATCAGAAAATTCACATGCAATAAGCTATACTTGAAGATGGTGGTCGATATTTTAAAACCTGGATATTTTGAGACACTATTAATCCCAGATGATAAAGATTGATATGGAGCCATGACCTTTCTAAAAATGGCAGTATCATGTTTGTGATCATACACATACAATGCATTGCTATTCCGCTAACATTCACCCTACTCATCTTTAAAATGAGAGTCACTGAAGCTGGCTCTGTGATAGAACAAGCAGCTAAATACCAAGTGAGGCCCTGAAATCATCCTCTTACAATTTTCATGCAGAAGATATACAGCTCCCTTTTCTGAGCAACAAAGCCCAAATATTTATGCAGCTGATTATAAAGCAATTAAAGAAACAGAATGCAAACGAATCATAAGATTGAGGAATATCTTCCATTTTGACAATGCACTCTCCTAAAATTGGGATTTTTTTTGTGTGTACATGATTCATTTTCTCTTCTCTTTCTATTATTACCAAGTGACAAATTAGTTACCACTTACTCCTTTTTCATCCTCAAGGAGGAAAAATAATTCTATCAGGAGGCAAGAGTGTACCCAGTCCTTTAGGCAGTTCTCTTGTACTGGCTCACTCAAATTTGCCGTTCTAGTGTTGTGCTTTTTCGTGGCCCTCTGTGGATATTTTTCACTATCAGGATTGACATGATGTGCAACCACCAAGCTACTACCTTGGCTAAAATTCCCTGTGCTGGGGGATCTAATGACCTTCTTGGGACCAAAGCCCAGGACTGGCTTTATGCCCTAATTCCACTTGTCTGTCATCTAACTTCTCACTGTTGGATTTCTTACACTGCTTCTTTTACTAAAATCTGTCACTAGAATCCTTCAACTTTATTATTTAAAAGAAGAATATGATGATTTAAGTCCTTTGCATTTTCCTATCAATAGCTGATTTTTAAACTTTCTTATTGAGTAAAGGAAAAAAATTTTAAAAGACATATTAGGTAGAGTGTCAACACATAAAATAGTAAAAAATAACACTATGTTAGTAGAGGACATTGGGGAGGGGGCTGGGCAGGTAGTGATGGCAGATCTAGGGCAGCTACACACATTTCCCATCCTCACCCAACTATGCACCTCTCTACCTTCCAGAGAACAAAATTTAAAAACCACAAATTCATAATACAATACAACGTCTGTCTTAAGGAATAGTTGAGTATTTTCTGTTAGAAAAAAAAGAGCCTACAAGATATCATCAGCCTTCCATGAATATGGTTATCACTTGTCGTTTGCTCCCAGACTATTAAAATAGCATATTGTAATTTACTACCAACAATATTCGTTCTCTAGGAATAGTCTGTAAATTACAAGATGTTATCTTGAATTCTCTAAAAGAAACCCTGGAATGTTAAAGTTTGAAAAGAAAAATTGGTCTTCATCTGTTAAGCTGTTTAGAATGTTCTGTGTCCAACACCAGGAAGAATTTTAAAATATTCAGCTAAAGTGAATACAAAACTTTGAATTCAAAACAAAAGATGCATTCAAAGTTCGCATGCCTCTTACTCACTTTAAGGGTTTAGCAAAACCTGGAAGAACTGCACAGTGATCTCAGAAGCTCTTTCCACGCCCTTGGAAGCAAATCCTATTATTTATTCAGCCCAGTCTAAAATACTCTATAATCTCTGCTTTGGTTCTTGTAATCTTATTTTTCAAATGCATTCCATCCTAGAAGTGGCATTCTGGTGATCTGCAGACAGATATTTAACCAGCAGATAAAGCTTTCCCTCAAAATCCTGAGCATGCTCTCCACATACAGGCATTGTGGAATAGCAAGTGAATAAAGGAGAAAATGATAGTTATTCATAGATATTTATAGCAGTGTTCCACCAGGACCCCCCTTGTCACAAAGCATTAAAGATCCCTTACAAAATGCATATTTTCCATCTTTGAAATGTTTATTAAGCAAACCAACTGTTTTTAAGGTCTATTGGAATAAAATAGTTTTGGGTATTACTGGCACTTAATGATTCAAAGGCTGAAACTAAGACTTCTTTTTAGATAAGCAAGAAGGAAGATACACTTTGTTCCTTAAATGAGTTCAGCAGGGGGCCTGTTTGGAGCACCTGTAGGAGAATTACAGACAATTGCAGACAGATTATTCCCCACCCTCTCAGAGTCTAACATTCACCAGATAATTAGCCTTGAGCTAATCAATGATTTAAAACATGAAATCATGCTTCCTGTGTCCTTTATGAATGAAAAAGCCACTAGTGATTTATCATCAGCAGAGCATATGTCCTATTACAATATGTTTAAAAAATAAGTTATCCATTCATTCCATCCTTTATTTCAGAAGTATTCATCGAGCACCTACTATGGTGCAAGGTAGATTGTGCTTTTTGAAGTCCATAGACAGAGGGTTGCCACCTGACAAAGCAGACAGACATGCTCAAGAGGGTCAATTTAGTTCATTTGTTATAGTCCAGGGTCAGGTCCCCAGCCCAAAAGAGAACCGAAGTGATGTCATCTAATTCCAGGGTTTATCTGCACTTGTCAATACAGGGTTACAGAAACAAAGCTCACAAGAAACTGATGTAAAAGCCAGTGAAGACATAACCGCAATATTGACCAGGGTTTGACAAGTGTACCTCAACCGCTGTGTTCTTTAGAATTACATAGAAATAGATTCAAAAATCTCACTATCACTTGCTGTCTGGCTTTGTGCAAATCAGGCAAACTCTTAGACCCTCAGTGTCTTCATCTGTAAAACAGTAATCAAAACTTACTCAACAAAGTTGTTGCTACTAAATGAAATAACCTTTATATAGTGCTTATCATCATTCATTCAATAAACATTCATGAGTATACACCAAACTGTGCACCCACTATGCACCAAACATCATATGAAGAACTGGAAACATAAAAGTGAGTCAATCGGCCGGGCGCGGTGGCTCAAGCCTGTAATCCCAGCACTTTGGGAGGCCGAGATGGGTGGATCACGAGGTCAGGAGATCGAGACCATCCTGGCTAACACAGCGAAACCCCGTCTCTACTAAAAAAAAAAAAAAAAAAAAAGTGAGTCAATGAATTGTCTGCATGGGCTTTTGAGATGAATTGAGGAAAATATAAGCATACACTGAGATTTGGCAGGTTCCATTCCAGACTACCACAATAAGGCAAATTTGCAACAAAGTGAGTAACAACCTTTTTGGTTTTTCAGTGCATTATAAAACTTATGTGTGTCTGTTGTCTACTAAGGGCATAATAGCAATATGTCTTAATAAATGTACACATGTCAATTAAAAACGCTTTATAGTTAGTAATTGCTAATGATCATCTGAGCCTTCAGTGAATTGTAATCTTTTTGCTGGCAGCGGGTCTTGCCTCAATGTCGATGGTTGGTGACTGATCAGAGTGGTAATTGCTCAAGGCTGGAGTGGCTGCAGCAGTTTCTTAAAATAAACAACAATGAAGTTTGCAGCCTTGGTTGACTCTTTCTTTCACAAAAGATTTCTCTGTAGCATGCTATGCTGTTTAGTAGCATTTTACTAACAGTAGAACTTCTTTCAAAATTGAAGTCAATCCTCTAAAACCCTGTCATTGCTTCATCATCAAAGTTTTTGTACTATTCTAAATCCTTTCTAGTCATTTCAACAGTATTCATAGCATCCTCACCAGGAGTAGGCTCCATTTTAAGGAACCACTTTCCTTGCTTATCCATAAGAAGTAGCTGCTTATCTATTCAAGTTTTAGCATGAGACTGTAGTAATTCAGTCACATCTTTTGGCTTCATTTTTCATTCTAGTTCTCTTACTATTTTTATGACATCTGCAGTTACTTTTCCCTCTGAAGTCTTAAACTCCTCAAAGTCATTCATGAGGGTTTTTCCAAACTCTTAACATTGCTATTTCGACCACCTCCCATGAATCACAAATGTTCCAGAAGGTTTTTAATTTATTTTGCTCAGATGAATCAGAGAAGTCACTATCTATGGCAGCTATAGCCTTAAGAAATGTTTCCCTAAATAATAAGACATGAAAGTCAAAGTAACTCCTTGATCCATGGGTGCATAATTAATGTTGTGTAAGCAAGTATGAAAGCAACACTCATCTCCTTGTACATCTCCATCCGGGATCTTAGGTAAGCAAGTGCATTGTCAATGAACAGAATTTTTTTTTTTAATAATCTCTTTTTTCCTGAGCAATAGGTCTCACAGCAGGCTTAAAAGAGTTACCAAATCATGCTGTAAACAGATATACTGTAAGCTAAGCTTTGCTGTTCCATTTCTAGAGCACAGGCACAGTAGATTTTGCATCATTCTCAAGGGCCATAGGATTTTCAGTATGGCAAATGAGCACTGACTTCAACTTAAAATCACTAGTGCATTAGCCTCTAACAAGAGAAGCAACCTGACCTGTGAAGCTTTAAAACCAGGCATTTATTTCTTCTCTCTAGCTGTGAAAGTCCTATATGACATTTTCTTCCAAAAGATGGCTGTTTCATATGCATTGAAAATCCATTGTTTCATGTAGCCATCTTCATCAGTGATTTTAGCTAGACCTTCTGAATCACTTGCTGCAGCTTCTGCATCAGCACTTGCTGCTTCAACTTGCACTTTTACGTCACGGAGATGGCTTCTTTCCTTGAATCTCATGAACCAACATCTGCTAGCTTCTAACTTTTCTTCTGCAGCTTCCTTACCTCTCTCAGTCTTCAAAGAATTAAAGAGAGTTAGGGCCTTGCTCTGGATTAGGCTTTTGCTTAAGGGAATGTTGTGACTGGTTTCATCTTCCATCCAGACCACTCAGACTTTCCCCATATCAGCAATAGGCTGTTTTGCTTTTTTATCATTCATGTGCTTACCAGAGTAGCACTTTATATTTTCTCCAAGAACTTTTCTTTTGCATTTACAACTTGGCTAACTGTTTGGCACAAGAGACCTAGCTTTCAGCCTTTCTTGGCCTTCTACATGCCTTCCTCATTGAGCTTCATTTCTAGCTTTTGATTTAAAATGTGAGATATGAAACTCTCTTTCATTTGAATACTTAGAGGCCACTGTAGGGTTATTAATGGGCCTAATTTGAGTATGATTTCTGTCTCAGGGAATAGGGAAGCTCAAAAGGAGGAAATGAGACGGGAAATTGCCTGAAGGTGGAGCAGTTAGAACACATAGAACATTCATCAATTAAGTTCTCTGTTATGGGCATGGTTTATGGTACCCCAAAACACAATCAAAAGTGTTAAAGATCATCGATTACAGATCATTATATCAGATATTATATAATAATAATGAAAAAGTTTGAAAGTTGAATAGTGACAATTACCGAAATGTGACTCAGAGCACATGCTGTTGGAAAAATGGAACCAACAGATTTGCTTGATGCAGAATTACTGAAAAGCTTCAATTTGTAATAAACACCATATCTGAGAAGCACAATGTATTGGTTTGTTTCCATGCTGCTGATAAAGACATACCCAAAACTGAGAAGAAAAAGAGGTTTCATTGGACTTATAGTTCCACATGGCTGGGGAGGCCTCGGAATCATGTCAGGAGATGAAAGGCACTTCTGACATGGTGGCGGCAAGAGAAAATGAGGAAAAAGCAAAAGCAGAAATCCTGGATAAACCCATTAGATCTTGTGAGACTTATTAACTATCATGAGAATAACATGGGAAAGACTGGTCCCCATGATTCAGTTACCTCCCCCTGGGTCCCTCCCACAACATGTGGGAATTCTGGGAGATACAACTCAAGTTGAGATTTGGCTGGGGACACAGCCAAACCATATCACACAATAAAGGCAAATGCAATAAAAAGAGGTATGCCAGTAATGCAATGGTCAGACTCCACTGGCACGTGAGGACTTAGCTGCACGCTTCACAGTGCCAGGCTCAGTCAGGGTGGGCATTCCCTGTCAGGTCATCAGGTTGGGTCTAAGAGTCCCTCTAAGACTTTCCTCTTTCTAAGCCTCCTTAGTTGTCGGATGACCCTTAGGATTGACAGTTTCACTCAATATACATCTCCAAAAAAGTAATAGTAATTAATAATTTCTAAGGTTATACCATGTGCTAGATAAAATAGTTTTAACCTACAAATCTGGCTCTCTCCCTATCATGACTTTTGCATCTGCTTTCTTTAATCTATTCAGTGTTTATGGCATATTTGTAAAGTCAGAAGTTAGCTAAACTGGAACTATACTTTCCAGAATTCTCAGGTCTGCAGCATTGGCTACATGCAACATCTTGCCCGGGATTTGGTAGTACCCATTTCTCCTGTAGGTCATCCCTAACATTGAATTTGGAGGCCAACAACCCTTCAAGAAAGACAAGGAAGATGCTGTTATGTTCACAGCATCTGCAGCATATGAGTGCCAGACACACAGTCGTCTCTTTGTTGAATGGCTATGATCCATTCAGTTTATAGTAGAAGAAACTGAAAGTCAGAGAAGGAGATTGTCATGCTCAAGGTTGTCCACTTATTAAATGGCAGAGTTTCCTAACTTGTGAGTAAATGTTCTTTATACTACAAGATTAAACACGGCATGACAGCAAATTAAAAGGAAGGATAGTGTTCAACAGACAAATGATGCATATTAGGTCAAAAGATAAGATGGTACTTTATGCTGTTTCTTTGAGACTCCTGTTGTATCTTTTAAAAACCCTATAGTTAACAAGTCACACATCAAAAAGTGAGGCCAGTGTCAACAGGCATATATCTGTCTGTCTGTCTGTCTATCTCTCCCTCAGCAGATCAAAAGCACAATATTTTACATGAAAAGAACTGTTTAGAAAATCCCTCTACCTACATGCTATATAAGCATTGAGGAGGTAATTATTCTTTTCAAAATATTCCATTATATATTTAAAATAAAATATAGGAACAAATTAAAAATGATAGACAAAGTAAAATTGCTTTAGGTTACTTTAACCATTAGAAGGAAGTTACTGTGGTGATGGTTGTAGAACACTATGAATGTACTAAATGTCACTGGATTATACATGTTTAAATGGCTAATTTTATGTTCAGTGTATTTTGTCACAATTTTTTATTTATTTATTTATTTTTTTTTTGAGACGGAGTCTCGCTCTGTCACCCAGGCTGCAGTACAGTGGCACGATCTTGGCTCACTGCAAGCTCCACCTCCTGGATTCACACCATTCTTGTGCCTCAGCCTCCCCTTTGCCACAATTTTTAAAAATGAAGTTGAAATTCTGCAAAGAAGCCTATTACGCATTGCAGTGGTAAGTTCTATTCTATCAAGAATGGGCAAGGCCATGAGGGAGTGACTTACAATATGGTTGCCAGGGAAACTTCCTCCTCTTTGGAAGAAGATACCCAACAGCTACAGAAATATATCACGCATGTTTCTGGAAACCCTCTCCTCTGGTGATTTAAGTCAAGTCATGGGAAACAACAAAAGACATTCTTCCCAAAGGCATATGAAGATGCCTATTTTCACACTTCCTCACAGATGCGCACAGTGACACATCAGCACACACACGCAGTAGAGTGAGCACTTCACTGGGAATACTTCAGACGTCTCCTCTCTGATAGCTGGTGAGTACAGGCTAGCAGGAAGTCAGTTGTAAAAGACCTTCTGACACGCAGCCAAAGCTCTAAAGCCCTGCTGAGGAATTTGTCCTCCTAAAAGCCTGTGATTCTAGGAGAACATGCACAGTGAGTTGAAAGTTGTTTTCTCTTTAATCCAGAAAGAAACTAGGTATTTAACTGAAGCTGAATTAAGTTAGCGAAAATAAATACATTGTGTCTAGGATTTACCTTTCTCTACCACCCCTTTGTGAACTTTGTACATAGTAGGTGTTTTAAGAATATTTACTAAATTACATTTTATTCTGCCAATACTGATAATTAGAAATTAGTTCATTTAATTAGCTAATCAAAGAAGCGGTGTATTTTTAATGTATATGTGTGTTGTCCATGCCAGTCAGAGTCCCTACCACAGTCATTGTCCCCCATGTGGGAAGTTGCTTCACTTAGAGGCTCCTGCTCAGTAAAGAAGAACTTAGGTTTCTATTTGAATAATGGGTGGACCTGGGCTGAACCAATGGAGTTTACCTTACACAAGATCAACAACAGATGGGTAGGCTAGATAGAGATCTATGAAGAGACCTTGTTGAAAACAAAACAAAATAAACAACAGCAACAACAACAAAAAATCTCTGCCCCATGAGAGCAACAATAATTAGCTGATCCAGAAAGATTCTCCCCTTTGGAATTTGTACAAGAATATGTGGAAGAAATAACCCAGTTGTCAATAAAGGAAAAAGGAGAAACTGAAGAAATTAGAGAGAGAAAAAGAAAAAGACCGATGGAACTCAGCACAGCCCATGGGAAACAGAGAAACACAGCAGCTTAGTAGTTGGCATTATGTCCTTACAGAAAGGCTGCCTGTGTTTCTCTCAACACAGAACACACAAATTCACACCATAAACAAAATCAGATTGTAAGAAAAATTCTCATTTGCATTTTCATGTTTCAGCAATGCTTAGCTGGCTCAAGTACATAAATAATCATTGCCCAAAGATTTGGCCAAAATTAACTGAAGTACAGACATAGGGCTCAGAAGAAATAAAATTGATTGCATGCAACTTGTATCTATAAAGTGCTAGCAAATGGACCAACAGTAAGTGGAATTTTCTCATACATTGGTTATGAAGAACAAAATAAACTTGGGGACCTGTCTGCAGAATTCTACTGCTACAAATGCTTTGAATAAGCAATTGTAATATCCTTAATTTTTAGAAAACAAAGGAAGAGAAGAACAATAGAGTTCATTGAACATGTACTATATACCAAGCACTACACTAAATTACCAAATTTAATCTTGATAATAGTTCCATTGGGTACAATAATCATCTCCAAATTGCAGATAAAGGTGCTGAGGTCAAGGAAGTAAAGTCAGCAACTGTGGTCACAGAACAACTAGGGGACCATGCTGGGGTTCCTGACCTGGTTTGCATATCTGTAAGATGATATTTCAATGTTATCACATCTGCCAATCACTTACCATATGACCCTGATTAAAAAAAAAGTAACCAACCTGTGCTTCTTCAGTTATAAAATGATAATATTAGAGTAGATGATGACCATAATTGCTTCCAGTTTGAAAATGCTATTGTTTAAAGTACGGATAAATAACTTTTGAGTTCAAAGAGGGAACATCATTAACAATACCGACTAACATTTTACAGTTGAGTGCATAGTAAGTGACCACAAATCAGTTGAATTAATATTTTTAAAAGACTACCTTATTAAACACTTTATCTTATTTGATCTTCACACCTCTAAGATTTACTTACATGACTATGCCATTTTATACATGCAAAACTGAGAAAACTGAGCCTGAGAGTGGAAAAGTGACTTTCTTAAAAGGCACCCAGTAAGTGTTAGAAATAGCTTCAACACAAGAAGTCTCAAATTAGAATGTGAGACCTCGACAGAGAAGATACAAAACTGTGGGAGCCTACAATTTCAAGTTGGTTAAATCTTTAGAATCAAATTGTTTAATTTTTAAAATACCAACTCACGAACAAACAGTAAAGCAGGGTAGGTTCCAGGAAATCTATGAATAGTTATGAATGAGAAATCCATATTTTGGGTAAAGTCCCACTAAGCCATCACCTTCTGTCATTTCTGTTCTTGATCTATGAAGTGGGGAGAAACCATCAGCTACAGGTAAGTAATAAGGTTAAGAAGTAAAAAGGTTAAATGCTAAAGTAGGCATGGAAGCCATTTGAAAAAACAAGTGCAATACAAACGTAATATTTCTTTATCAATGTTCTAAAAGGTTCATCTTCTCAGCTAGATGCCAAGTAAGTGATTCCAGAAGCTTTCAGATATGTGAGGTCGGGCCAGTTTTAAAAAATAAGATTTATTTTTTTTCTTACCACGTGTCTTTATAAAAAGAGCACCAGACTTAGTGAACTTTTTCAAGAAATCCTAAGTGGTGTGTTCTTGTTTCAGATCTACCAGTTACTATCCAAGAGACACAGGCAAATCATTTAGCTTTTTCAGGCTCCATTTTCCCAGGTCAGAGCTCCTTCCAGAGGGGCCCTAGTCTTAGTCTCCTTAGGGCCCTCAGAGTTCCTGATTCATCTTCAGAATCTCAGCACCTTAATTTATATTTTATCTTTTTGATTGGCATATGCACCTGGCTACTTAGAATCAACTCAGTTTTAGTACTACTTTTTTTTTTTTTTTTTTTTTTTTGAGATGGAGTTTCACTCTTGTTGCCCAGGCTGGAGTGCAGTGGCAGGATCTCGGCTCATTGCAACCTCCGCCTCCCAGGTTCAAGCGATTCTCCTGCCTCAGCCTCCCGAGTAGCTGGGATTACAAGCGCCCGCCACCACCACCGGCTAATTTTTTGTATTTTTAGTAGTGACGGGGTTTCACCATGTTGGCCAGGCTGGTTTTGAACTCCTGGGCTCAAGGAATCCACCTGTCTGGGCGTCAAAGTGCTAGGATTACAGACATGAGTCACCATACCTGGCCCATTATTAAAATCTTACATCAACTTTTGAAATACGAGACACATGCCAAAACTCCAGCATTTGGTGTTAAAAATTACACCTTTAAATACTTCCTTAATATGTTAATTACCTTGATTTTGGTGATAGTAACATGATTTACACATATTTCTGAACTCATCAAATTGTTTATATTAATTATGTTCAGTTTTTTTTGATTACCAGTTATACATCAGTGAAGTTGGAAAATCTTTATTGAATAATAAAATATAATTTATTTCCTACTTATATTTTCAAAGGATGATACGCCTTCAAAATACACTATGAAAATCTTACTCCTGCATTTTGAGAATTCTTACTAGGACAATTTCCAACATCCATTAAAAGCTAGTTGCAAAAGATAAGAACTGTGTGTAGGGTTGGGGAAATCATGGTTATCTTGCTGCTATTGTTTTAATTTGTGTTGTTTTAAGCTTTCTCTGTACTCTACTTTGTTATGTCTTTATAAAAATGATATAAAAGGGGAATGTTTACAAAATCCTAATTGCAAGAAACTTCTAGAAAAGTTTAATTAATGGCTTTCCAAAATTGGAATATTTGCAGTAGTTTGATTATTTTAGAATGTAAACACCAAATGAAAATATTTACTACAGTGGAAGGAATGGCCTATATAATCATTATCATGGCATACAAATAAATCCAAAAAAATCACACAAATTTGCTTGTAGTAGATTATGTGTAGGTAGTCACAAAGCAGATATCATTTTTTGAGGAGTTAGGGAAAGCCAGCATAAATTAGTAAAAGATGAACAACACATTTTATTAAAAAGCACAGTTTCCTCATTCAAGTATGAACAGAAGTTTAAGTCATGCTACATTTTTTCTTGTTAGGGCTTTTGGATAATCCTGATTTAATAATTAGGTAATAATTGTTTCTAAATTCCATGTGAACTGTCTGCAAATGGGAATTTCCAAAGCGTTTAAAACTTTATTTTCTTTGTATTTACAATAGCTCTCCGACAGTCTTCTGCTTATCATTTAATTGGCTATCAAATCATTTTCCAAAGGTCCTGAAAAGGTAAGTTTCAACCTCATTGCCCTCCATAAAGCAAATCATAAATTCTAACTAATTGTGATGGGGTGGAGGGTGGTCTAAACAGGAAATTACATGCAGCAAAGAGCATTTTAATATCATCCCGTTTTATTTTCTTGAGGTTTCTAATCTAAAGCATGCTTCTAAAATATCATTCCCAGCACATGGGAAGAAACACATTCTTTTAAGGTGGAAGTGTTAATTAATGTGCATGACACAGAAAGAACAAGGAAAAGGTTACAGCCGATGCTTCTGCTAATAGCATTTCTAAAAATAGAGGATTTTTGAAACAATGCTCTTTCATGTTAGTCAAATTTCTCAAAGGCCCAGGGTTAGAGCTAAGATACAATAATTTGTTAAAACAAAATCACCTGTCACATGGATATTATTTACATGCATTCTCATTTCACTAAATTTTATCATTTATTTCTCATCAAAGTTAATTTCCAGGGAAAAAGCTGTGATGGTTTTCCTCTTTCATATGACTTCCTCTTGTGGTTTTTCTGGGGTTACCAACAGGAGCAGGTTTCACTCTGAAGTTACGATCAGAATGGCCTATGAAATCATTAGCATGGCATACAAATAAATCTCCCTCTACCTCTTCAGTGTTGTTCAATGTCACATTCTCTCTAACAACTTATTCCATGGCACACTAAGCTTTCTTCTGGTCCTCAAACGCATGGAGCTTTTCCATAACCCTGTGTCCCTGCATGTCCCTCTATGTCTCTCTGCCTGGAATGTCCCTGATTCTCCTCCATGCAAGCCCTAGCAAGTCATTCAAGACACGGATCAAACATTAAGCTAGCCCGTGAGCCATGTCTAGCCAGGGAAACATGAGCGATACCTGGTTAGCAGCATTTAGGAGTCACTTTCCTCCCTAATAAAAGGAAAGAAGTGTGTTAAGAGAGCTTCTGTCTCTTGCCACTCCGACTGCCTGTCTTCTTCAAAAGCAACCTCATGAGCTTGTTTTTCCTGAGCTGCAGCAGCCAAGCTGTACACTCAGGGGATTGCTGACATGGTGAGGATAGCAGAGAGGAGGCGTGGGAAGAACCCACGTTTATGATATCATACTGGATAGTACACCAACCCTCGGGCTGTCAACTAAAAGGGTCTGAATTGTTTAAGCATCATTGGTCAAATGCTTCCAAAAGCATCTAATGGATATTCCTAGCCAGGGGAAATTACTCACTGCTGTGGTTCCCAAAGCATTCTCATAATATCTCTCTCACGACATTTATTAATACTGTTGGTGTCACAATCTTTTTAAATATGTGCCTCATCTAAAAAACTGTGAACCCCCCATTCCCTAGTATACTATCCAGCTCAGAGGAGAAAATAAAAGTCTGTTGGATGAATTAATTGATGAATTAAATAGAGGCATAGGATGAGTTCTGGGGTACTGCTCATATCACTGCTACCACTCCATTTGATTTTGTGTGTGTGTGTGTCTGTGTGTTGTAATTTAAAGTTATTAACTTTTTTTTAAATTTTTTTTTATTATACTGTAAGTTCTAGGGTACATGTGCATAACGTGCAGGTTTGTTACATATGTATACTTGTGCCATGTTGGTGTGCTGCACCCATCAACTCGTCAGCACCCATCAATTCGTCATTTATATCAGGTATAACTCCCAATGCAATCCCTCCCCCCTCCCCTCTCCCCATGATAGGCCATGGTGTGTGATGTTCCCCTTCCTGAGTCCAAGTGATCTCATTGTTCAGTTCCCACCTATGAGTGAGAACATGCGGTGTTTGGTTTTC
>NW_016816210.1:622404-626085 GCF_001698545.2 Rhinopithecus bieti
TACATTGCAGGCTTTGTTCATTTCTTTTTCTTCTTTTTTCTTTTGGTTTCTCTTCTCGCTTCGTTTCATTCATTTGATCCTCAATCGCTGATACTCTTTCTTCCAGTTGATCGAGTCAGTTACTGAAGCTTGTGCATTTGTCACGTATTTCTCGTGTCATGGTTTTCATCTCTGTCATTTCATTTATGACCTTCTCTGCATTAATTAGTCTAGTTGTCAATTCTTCCACTCTTTTTTCTAGATTTTTAGTTTCTTTGCACTGGTTGCTATTAAAGAAAAGTATGCTCCACGTTTTAGCTTGCATTGGTTCCAAAGTCATCTGATATTCACCTGGGACAGCAGAGACAATTTACCAAAAGGTAATTGCTGAAAAGTATCCCTGGCACAAATTTCTTAGAGGTTACAAACTGAAAAGAAGGCAGAAGGAGAAAGGGATATAAAGTGTCAATGGAAAAGAAGTTTGATCTCCGAGTCCAATCCAAAAGAATCTGGATAGGGCTCATGTATTCATTCATATACTTATTTGTTAATTCATCTAGACTTTGTTGACCATCTGCTATGTATTATGTTATGTCTAGATGCTAGCAATTCAGCATGATTCAGACAGACGAGATCCTTGTGCTCATGAAACTTACAGTGTAGAAGGAATAAGTCATTTTGAGTACAGTCACGTGCTGCACAATGATATGCTGGTCAACAACGGACTGTGTTTACCACAATGGTCCCATTTTAAGATTATAATAGAACTAAAAAATTCCTACAACATAGTAATATCTTGACGATTTTGATCCTGTGTGGCCTATACTAACGTGTAGTATAGTATTTAATTTGTTTTAATTAAAAGTTTAAAAGCAAAAAAAATTAAAATTTTAGAAATAGAAAATAAGCTTACAAAATCAGGGTTAAAGAAAGAAAACATTTATATACAACTGTATAATGTGTTTGTGTTTTAAACTGTCATTTCAAAAGTCAAAAAAGTTTTAAAAAATTAAAGTTTGTAGAGAAAGAATTATAGTCAGCTTAATTTATTCATAAAGAAAATAAATACATATGTTTTTAAAATTATAGTGTGGTCTAAGTGGACAGTGTTTATAAAGTCTACAGTAGTGTACAATAATGCCTTAGGCCCTCACATTCACTCAGCACTTACTGACTTACTCAGAGCAACTTCCAGTTCTGCAGGCTCCATTCATGGTAAGTGCCCTAGACAGGTGTGCATTTTTACCATTATACCGTAATTTTATAGTACATTTTCTGCTTAGATAAATAAATACTTGCCATTATATTACAGTTGCTTATAGTATTCAGTATAGTAACATGCTCTACAGGTTTGTAGCCTAGAAGCACTACGCTATACCACATAGCCTAGGTGGCTGTACCATCTAGGTTTATGCCAGTACACTCTGTGATGTTTGCATTATGATGAAATCATCTAACAATAAATCTCTCAGAATGTATTCCCATTGTTAAGTAACACATGAACATATCTTATCTTCTAGAAAATGCACCAAACATCATTATGAGCATTATACTGTAATACATACCTGAATGCCAGTAAGTGGTTTTGCTGAAAATTATCTTTATGAACAAGCAAAGAACCACATATATTACAGGATGCTGAACCTAGAAAAAATTCTTCTACATTATCTATGACACTGATTTTCAAACTTTAGTGTTGTTGTTTCTCCAAACATAAATTTGTGTGATGTGTAGAGGGAAAGACCCAGTCTCCTAGCTAGACTGGCAAACAATATGGTGATCCTTGAGGCATCTCTGCAGAACCTTGAGATGCCAGGGAGCACATTTTGAAAATGACCGATTTATTCCAACTCCTACCTTTAATTTTATTTATTGATTTATTTATTGATAAAATTATTATTATCTTTTTTTGAGACAAGGTCTCTCTCTGTCACCCAGGCTGGATTTCACTGGCATGATTATAGCTCACTGCAGCCTTGACCTCCAATGCTCAAGCAATCCTCCCACCTCAGCCTCCCAAGTAGCTGAAACTACAAGTGTACACCACTGTGGCTGCCTAATTCTTGTAATTTTTTGTAGAGACAGGGTTTCACCATGTTGCCCAGGCTGGTCTCAAACTTCTGAGCTCAAGGGTTCAATTCTCAGGTAAGGAACACTCTGGTGAAAGTTCTTGCCCACCTCAGCCTCCCAAAGTGCGAGGATTCACACCCAGCCTCCACCTCCTACATTTTAAAAGGGAGTTTCGTTTAAAAATCTAAAAGGCTAAAGTGTTAAAGTTAATACTACTAAAAAACTGGTGACAAGACTAGAACTAGAACTCTGATCCTTTGCCTCTCCATTCCAGCACGTTCTCTCCTATTCCAGAAGCAAACGACTTACCCAAACTGAAAATCAAGAGAAAGATAATAAAGGGCTGCCTGTTATGGATGTTAAAACATTAAAATTTCTATTAATATTTCATAGGGAAAAATCAAATGGAATATAGGAAAACCAATCAACCCAGAAAAAGTCAACATACAAATGGTTGTCTCACCAGGCAAGTTCAAGTGTAAGATAGAGTGTGTGCTTATGGCAAAGGCCATACATCTCAGACAACGGTTGCAGATCACTTCTCTCACAGCAACAGGAAAGTTTAACTAAAACAATGTCAGCATTTTTCATTTTCTGGGCTCTATGAGGCTTCACTTTGCCTATTACTCGTTGAGATACCACTTTATACTTGCTTCCTTGCAATGAGCTCCTGCTTTGTTGCATAAAAGCCAAAATGGAAAGTAATCTCTAAATGGGTCTGCATCCCACAGAGAGTTTACTTAGATGACATTTAAATCTGTTTTTCTTGGTTTTTTTTTTTTTTGTGTGTGTGTGCCATTACAAGAAATCATACAGTCATTACACTTCAAATTTGACAGTTCTTTCACAGCATGAAAGGCAGAAATTAGGTCCAAATGTATTTATTTAAATGCAAGGTTTCACTTACCACCAGGACATTTGTGAAGACTGATAGATGACAGCAGATTGCAATGTCTGCACTATTGTTATTTCATGAACCCCTGGCTGTGGATCACCAAGCTCAAATATTTTAAATTCAAACAATAAGCCCATTAAAGAGAACTTTCAACTACTATCTCTCTCTCCAGTTATACTCCATTAAATTCGTGTAGCAATCACATTTGAGAATGAAAGAAACTTTTGCTATGAACAGGCTTTGAAATATGTTTGGATCCTAGAGAGGGGTGGAGGAAGATGGCCGAACAGGAACAGCTCCAGTCTCCAACTCCCAGCACGAGTGACACAGAAGACTGGTGATTTCTGCATTTTCAACTGAGGTACTGGGGTCATCCCACTGGGGAGTGCCGGACAATCGGTGCTGGTCAGCTGCTGCAGCCCGACCAGCGAGAGCTGAAGCAGGGCGAGGCATTGCCTCACCTGGGAAGCACAAGGGGAAGGGAATCCCTTTTCCTAGCCAGGGGAACTGAGACACACAACACCTGGAAAATCGGGTAATTCCCACCCCAATACTGCGCTTTAAGCAAACGGGCACACCAGGAGATTATACCCACACCTGGCCGGGAGGGTCCCACGGCCACGAAGCCTCCCTCATTGCTAGCACAGCAGTCTGTGATCTAACCGCAAGGCAGCAGTGAGGCTGGGGGAGCGGTGCCCGCCATTGCTGAGGCTTAAGTAGGTAAACAAAGCCGCTGG
>NW_016816211.1:0-3103 GCF_001698545.2 Rhinopithecus bieti
AAAAAAAAAAGAAAGTAGGGGAAATAAACAGAAGAAAATAATGAAGATCGTAGTTATCCATAAATAGAATACAAGTCCACATAATACGATTTGAAAATGTTAGATTGAGCAAGTTTTAGTAAAAGCTAAGACCAATTAAATACTTGAAAATTAGAATAAGACAGTGGGAAGGGGATCTTTTTAAGAATGAATTATTGCTTATCTGTAATGGATTAGTCAGCTGTTCAGATGCTGATTTTATTTTAGTTGCATAAAAGAAATGTGGAGATATATGTGAACATCTAATACCACAAAAATGTAAAACTAAGCTATTGTAAGAATAAAAACCATTTAATTATTTTGAGGTAATTTAATTATTTTGAGGTAATACATATTACATGTCCCCAGTAGCACACTGTCTTGATTATAGTGCTTTATAGAATGTCGTGAAGTGACGTAGTATCAGTCTTCAGACTGTTCTTCAGTATCATGTTGGTTAGGTCTTTTCCATATAAACTTGAAAATCTGTGTGTTAATATCAACAAAATAATTTGCTAAGATTTTGATATGGATTGTGTTGATTTATGCATTATGTTGGAAAGAGCTGACATCTTGACAATATTATCCATGAACATGGAATATATTTAGATCTTCTGTGACATCTGTCAGAAGTTTTATAGCTTTCTTCATATAAATCTTACACACTTTCATATCTAGACCTAAGTGTATTTTTCAGTTGTGCTATTGTAAATAGTATTTTAAATTTTGACCTCTAATTGTTCATAGCTGTTATATGTGGAATAAATTATTTTTTGAATATGTGGATATAACATATCCTGCAATAATCTATTATCTTGCAATAATCTATTACCGGTTTCAGTCAGGGTTTTTTCTGTTGTTGTTGTTGTTAATTCTTTGAAATTTCTACACAATGTTATGTATAAATAAAGAAAACTTCTTCCTTCCTAATCCATATATATTTTATTTCCTTTTTTGTTTTATTGCATTAGCTAGAACTTTCCGTATAATATTAAATAGATTTTTGTGAGAGGCATCTTGTGCCTGTCTCTGATCTCTGATTTTTCCAGGAAAGCATTTGGTTTCACACCACTAAGTAAGTTACTGTAGGTTTTTTGTAGATGTTCTTTATGAAGTTGAGAATGTTTGCCTTTATTGGACTAAATTTTAAAAGCATCACTTACTTAATTTAGGGCTGTCATGTAAATAAATTCAGAATTTACAACTTCTTGCAATGGAGACTACTTCATAGGAATAATCTTTGGTTATTCTTGTTTTCATGGTTATTTTTTCACTTATTTCTTAGAAACACCTAGCCGCAAGTTATCCAAGATAATTCTTTATGGTAATGCATATTCAAGAAAGATGAAGAAGATGTCAGTATAACCCAGGACTCTAAGGGACTTTTGTCATTCAATATCCCTAAATTGAGATCTATTTACTATGTTTTAATATTTTTCCATCTTGTGAATCTTGGCCAGTGAAAGAGGCTACTCTCACTGTAGAAATTGAAAAATAGAGATTTAATTTTGTAGTTGCCGTTGAGCTAGAATGTTAAAACTGGATTAAGGCTCAGACAGCCAGCAATAACGCCTTATACTCTGAATTCATAGCTAATATAACAGCAATAGCCGGGCATGGTGGCTCATGCCTATAATCCCAGAACTTTGGGAGGTCGAGGCAGGCAGATCACAAGTCCCAGAGTTCGAGACCAGCCTGGCCAACTTGGTGAAACCCCATCTCTACTAAAAATACGAAAATTAGCCTGGCGTTACGGTGCATGCCTGTAATTCTGCTACTGAGGAGGCTGAGGCAGGAGAATTGCTTGAACCTGGGAGGCGGAGGCTGCAGTGAGCTGAGATCGTGCCACTACACTCCAGCCTGGGTGACAGGGCAAGATTCCATCTCGGAAAATATATATATATATGTGTGTGTGTGTGTGTGTGTATATACACATATGTGCATATATACGTGTATATATTACATATACACATATGTGCATATATACGTGTATATATACGTGTATATATGCATATGTGTGTACATATATACACATCTTTTTGTTATATACATATGTGTATATACATGTATACGTGTGTGTATATATACACATATATATGTATATATATATATAAGATAACAGCAAAAAAGATGCACAAACATTATTTGCAGCAACAGCATCCAACTCTTATGAGTAACAGTGGCTATGGCAACAGTGTTGATGTTTTTTGCCCACTGCCACTGGGCGTGCCCACTTGATAAAGCTTAAACTCCCAGAGCTTTCTTTCAGTTTCTTCCAAATTGTGGATTCACCTTACATGTTGGTGTTTGTACTCAACGTCCACCTCCTGAGTTGAGTGTTGGTGCAGTTATGTTTTCTGGTACTCAGAGCAGTTTTTGAGATGAGTTTTAACTTCAGCTCTTTATCCTTTTTGGTTTGTTTATTTTGCTTTTCTAAGCTTTGATCTAAAACTACCCACTGAAGTATTAACCCATACAATATTCGTATAAAAATTTAGTTTTATGCTTCATTAAGAGAGCATTTTATATTGCTTACAACTAAGATTTATGCCTGAAACATAGCATTGACAATTTGCTATGTGTAAGATTCTATAAGATAATTGTTTTTAGACTATGAAGAGGTATGTAATTCTTGATCTTAATAATCTTGTGATTTGGATGGGGAAATCAAATAAAATGGCTTGGACATTTAATCAAAATCTAACAAAGATACAACTAAAAAACATATGTTTCATATTTATTCCTTACACATGGAAAGTATAAGCTATACTTACAGTGAACTCACAGGAGATGTCTTTTTAGTTGTGACTGCATGTGAGAACTTTAATAAAGATAGACTTGAGGTATGTAGGTAGAGAGGGTGTGAGGAGGCCGAGTTCTGTCAGGGAACTGTTAATATCTTATTCATGTTTTGTGATCAATGTATGTTGTATGATGTATTCATATTTAGTAGACATTTGCTAAATGAATGAATGGATGAATGAATAGGTAGATGAAATAATGGGGCTGATTTAACAATGGTGAAAATATAAAACCACTAAAATGCATTTTATTTTCTCAATAGACAGTAGACTAGTCTTATATA
>NW_016816211.1:6126-8237 GCF_001698545.2 Rhinopithecus bieti
CTCTAATTGCAAAAACTGTAAATAAAGATTGACATTTTTATGTTTCACATTGTTTTTAAAACGCTGATAAACATATTTTAACAGAAAGGTCTATATACAAAATATCTTAAAACATGCAAAGTTTGTATATTGAAATAACTTTTCAGGAAAAACATTTTGTATTTAAATAATGAATACCTTCTGTGGCCTGAGTGTCAATATCTTGAGTTGATTTATATTTTTAACACAAATGTATTCTGAAACATACATAATACTTGTATAAAATTTTGAAGAACTTACTTGAAAACACTCTTGTCGCATCACCTCCTGTTGTTAGCAAAATAAGTAATGAATTTGAAATTGCATCAGCCAGCATAATAAATGTACTATACCAAAAAGATTACCTTGTTTGAATAAAAAATTATTATTATAAAATATATTGGTGCACAATTCTAGACCTATTTAAATTTGTACCTACAAATATTAATAATGGTAATGATTTTAAGTGCTAAAAGACAAAGCTCATAACAGAAGTTGATGAAGGACATAAGACATTTCATGTAATGATTTTCATAATGAAGTCTTATTTTTACACTGATTTACTGATTTATCATACAAACTTGGAAAATCTTATCATGTACTGTGCACATGTGTCATTATTTATTGAAAAAAAGTGAATGAATAAACAAATAAAAACTGATGAAAAAAATTTAATTAGGTTAATGACATATTGACACCTATTCTAAATCCTCACACGTTCAATATTAAATCTTAAAGAAATTACCATTGTTAAATTATGAAATAAATAATGTGTTTTTTGCTAATATTTGATTTTCCTTTATATATTTTCCTTATTTATTCAGTGTTGTGTTTCCTCAGAAGATAATTTAAGAATGTAAAATTCAACACATTGTGTAACAGGGAATTGTTTGTTTTACTCTACACTGTAAGCTGCATGTATACCTGATAGTTATATAAAATTATACCTTTTGAGATGGAGGAATCAAAATATCTTATTTTTTAACACTTAAAATAAAACACACATAATTGATCCCTATAAAATAAACACTAGAGCAATAAATAATAAATCAATGTTTTCTTGTTTTTGGAAAACAAGAAAATAAGGTTAAACATCTTTTTAATCATTGCACAAATATTTTCATTTCACTTGATACATAGTATAGTGTTAAACTCATTTGTTAACACATAATGATTTTTTCCTCTAATTCAAAAATGATTTTTCATATATATAGAAGTAATATCTGCTTTAAAAATGTATATTACTAAATATAATAATGTAATGTTGAAATATATCAGTATATTTAATATACAATGGAACTTTCAAAACCTGAGACAAATTTCAGTCTCATATGTTTTCTTGTCAACTTATAGGACACCTTTCCAGTTACATAATTCTTAATATAAGATGCTTCTAAATATAACATAATAGCTTATTTGATATAGCTTATATATATATTTCAAAGCATATTTATAATGTAAACAAACTAAAACAAGCATATAAATATGTAATAATATATTATAGAACACTTCAAGGAGGCAAATTTTAATAACACATAAGATTAATATGGTTATAAAATATTACACTGATGATAAAGGACTTTTTTGAGAAATCAATAATTGTCCAATGAGAATCAAGAATTGAAATATGTCATCAATGTTTTTTCTAAAAACATACTTTCTGAAAACTTACTTGCCACACATTATGTTAACTGCTAGGCAGCAACTAAAAATATATTGTCTGCTCCTCAGGAGCATAAAAGCAAGGAACTAAGTATTTACAGGCATACACAAGCATTTTGAAAGGGTCATACTACATACCAAAAGCATCATAAATGCATTTTGTTGAAGAATTATGAAAGTAATGCTATTGTGTTTGAAAACGTAATCTAATGATTAAACCACAATTTGATTTAGCAAAAAAATAAATAAAGTAACAGGAGATTCATTGTCTAGAAACACGTACAGTATTTTTTCAATAATTTAAGCATATTTTTCATTTTGTTGAAAGGTAATTTACATAGCATCAATGTATTAAACCAATTTGAAGAAATATTAAACAGAACATTTTATTTTTTGACCATACTAAATTAGAAAATTAGATTTGTAGCTTC